>NW_026597073.1:0-15237 GCF_029784155.1 Uranotaenia lowii | reverse complement strand
CATCAATGATCAAGGAGCAAAACCTCAAATAGAGAATAAATACCCTGAATTAGGTTGGGAATACATTTGGGAAAACATCAGCAAAAACTACTTGACATTAGAAGCAAAATCATGGGTTTTTCTAGTTTTTAATGATGTGATTGCTAACAAAGTAAAGATGTTTAACTATACTAACAGGGTTGATAGTCCGCTTTGTGATGTGTGTGGTAAACCTGATAGTAACTTTCATAGGATCAAAGAATGCTTAAATTCACATGTTGTATGGGAATGGGTTCAAAAAGTTGTAAGCCAGAATTTTAAACTGAAACTTAGGTCTCCTGATGAAATCTTGTATTGTGGTGTTCCTGATAAAAATTTTAAAAAGAAAGCAGCTCTGTGGTTAGTAGTTGAGGCAATAGCGTATAATATTATACATTTCAAGAATCCTAGTTTATATTGTTTTCAGAAAGTTATTAGAGACTACAGATAGAATAATAAGAAAATTTTTGTAAATCATTTCAAAACATATCTTGATATATGTTGAAGCAACAATTATCAAGAAAGCTGAACCTATTTACTACAAGTCGTGTTTGAATGTGTAATACTAACTTTGTTGTATGTAGGTTAAGAATTCTGTAAATAAAGTTTAAAATTTAAAAAAAAAAACACCAACAGTGTTGGTATAGGATAATGAAAGCAATATCAAATTTGTAGATAATATCATTAAGCCAATCCGCCATACTGGGTAAAGTGTTTAACGACATCAAAATGTAAAAAAAATGTACCTTTATTGCTCGAATTTTTAATTTTTTTAAGAATATCAGAAACTTTTGAAAACTCTTTCACGATGTTAAAAACTATGTCATCATCAATTTGTTATCATTGAATGAGTGTTGTGGTATACAAATGTTGCATGTAATCCTGCTTTTGCATGATGCCCCGTTTGACGGTATCAATTAAACCATACCAAATTTGCAAAAAGGGGATTCAATGTATGGTGACTATACCCAAAAAAAGAGGCTGCCTATTTTCAACAATATAAAGCTGTTTCAGCACAGTCACAAGCTCTCATTTGCATCGGTATCAATATTTGAATATCATTTACACTTATAAAATGATTTTATGCAGCGTCAGTAATTCATCATTCACTCAGCTCTATATGATGAGTGGGAGCGGAATTGATGAAAAATAATGTGAATTCATGGGTTCAGATACCAGATACCCTTCGCTGGTCCCGGGCTGTCAACATCAATCACCGAAACACTCCAGAACACGATCTACGGGAATTTCAACCAGCCAGCAGAATCAGACCAGACCGACACGAAAATGGCGCGTTGCTACGAATCTATATCTTTCGGTCCTTTTATTCGATTTGTCCCAGTTCACATGCACGACGAAAACCCATTTTTGCGTTGATGAATCCCCTACACCTACACAATTGTATTCCCGGTCGGTCCCTTTTCCCTAGCAATCCTTGGCTGGCCGCCGTCGTTGTTGTAATATGAATATCGGGGTCACAGTCCGGGGAAAAAGTATCCGTTGCTCCTTTTCTGTTACGATTGCCATCAACAACCGATATCTGGATGGAAACAGTAGTGCCACTTTCGGAAGGTAGCAACAACGGCACACGAATATCACATTCACCGTGTGAAAGCACATTACGATAGAATTTAGTGTTAGTGGTTTTTTGGGTTTTTGGTGTGTCAGTTGCTCGGTATCTGGGACCAAGTGTGGTAGCCATTTTTTTCCTGTTAGGGATACCCAAACCCACTGGGGACGCTAGAGACCGAGAAAATAGCAAAGTGGCTTCGAGGTTACCCAACATCAGCAGCAGAACTAGCATCAGCAATGTGTGGGAGGTATTTCAGTTGGCTAGAAATGATTTCGAAAAACGAGAAAACGCGACGCGATACGGTCGCTTTGAAATGAATAGCTCTGCAAACTTTGTCTCCTAATGATGGTTTGGAGTTGTTTTTCCAATGGAGCGTCGCTCGACCGTTTCCGGCATCCGGCAGAATGAAAGGATTTGTTTGCCATAGAAAAACATGAAAAGGTTGAATACTGATTGCAACAGATTGTAGGAAAACACATTCAAACGGAATAAACACTCAATTGTGAAATCGTTCACAGTCGAAAGATTGAAATGAATGGAAATTTAAGCAAAAAATGACAATAACGTGACAAAGCATAGATCAGGGCTGACTTTTTAGGGCCAGAACTGTTTTCTCAGAGATTCTTCATATGGGGAGTCGTGGGTTTTTTTTTTATATGTGGGCACTGGGGTAAATCACAGCATTGAAAGTTTCTTCAAAATTAATTCTACGTGTGTCCAAATTAACTTACTTTTTTTTAGCATTCACAAAATTTTCACGCCAGTCAGTGTATTGAAAATGTTACATTTCATGTTCATCCAAATATATAAAGTTGATATAACTTCTATAAAAAGATACAGGGAGTTCAGATTTAGGATAGTGGATATCCACACTTTATTTTATTCTGTTCTTCAAGTATGCGTATCAGGTCGATATGAAAATTAAAACACGAAAATTTAGTTTATTTTATTTCATTATTTTTGTCGAATTATTTCCGGGATTTGACAATATTAGGATATTGCCCGGAATTCGGGTTGACAATTTTGTAATCGAATGCCCAGATTTTCCCAGGTTTTTTTTTCAATTTCTCTCACTTTTTCTTATCCACATCTTTTAAATGATGCAAACAGTACATGATGGTACATTAGAAAAATCGCGACCATAAATATAAATGCTATAGCCGTAGAATCTAAAAAAAAAATGAATGAGAGTTTATTATAAAAAATGATCTAGATGTTGTCATGTTGCAGGAGGTTCACTTCCATGGTTTTTCCTTCATTCCCAATTATAATGCGATAGTTAATATAAGTTCCCTTAATAAAGGAACAGCAATTCTGTTTCGAAATTTGCTTGATTTTAGCAATGTTCTGTTGGATACTTCTGGACGAATTATATCGGCAGTTTTTGATGAGATATACTTGGTTAACGTTTATGGTCATGCTCAGTGTTCGGCACAAAAGCGCTAATCCGCTATTCGCTAATTAGTCCGCTAACTTTTTGTTAGCGGTTTAATTTTGCCGCTAAGTTTTGGATTGATTTAGCGAATTGAAAAATTCCGCTATTTTTTGGTTCCGCTTACTGAAGATCGCTAACTCCCATATATTTGTATCAATCTCTCGAATTCATACTGATAGAATAATCCATTTTTCATTAATCAGGTCAAAGTGACGTTATGCATCATTTTGATTGCTTTATTGGATTCATTTGAGGAATGCGTATCGTTAGAGAAAAGATGTACTTAGTGTAATTTTTCTCTCTTTAAGCACTTTTTTAGCAACTTTTACAGAAGAAGGTAACAATAAAAGGTGTAACAATATAAAACTATTTTGAACATCTCTTCATCAGCATTTGTTTTCAAGTAGTTGAGCTATTTACTTTTCACAAGACAATTTTTTAGAGATTTTACAGATCAGATCATATAAAAATAAGATTAAATCACCATTGTAGCCTTCGTTTAGGTTTAAATAGAAATTGTATAAATGTTCACGTTTGACAATGCTCCTGCAAATTTGAAAAAGGGGAAACAGGTTAAAGATTTTAAATGAGGATTATGTAAAATAATGCCAAAACAAAATAAATGAATTGCACAAAAGATTATTTGCAACTAAATTGCAAACTATCTACTTTGCACAAAACTGATAAATCGAGTAAATGTTTAACCAAAAATTAAATAAAAAGAGAGAGATATAGCTCCCATTTTCCAAATTTTGTTCTTATGCTCTTTCTTAGATTGTTCGTAAATCGTTTGTTTTAATTTATAGAACACAGAGACTCGTTAAAACTCCTATTTTTTACAGTTTTGGTTTTGCTCATAGAATTTTATGAAAAAACGATCAATTTATCTAATTTTAAATTAAATACTTGAAACTTCATTAATTCCCTCTTGGGGAGTTGGAAAAATCAAAAGGGGAAGTGCGTGACTAAAGAAAAACTAGATATGTTGGTAAACAGTTAGCGATTAGCGATTAGCGCTTTAAGCTTAAAGCGATAACATTTTTGGCACATTTAGCGAATTTAATTAGCGATCGCTAACTTTGTATGAGTTAGCAATTTAATTAGCGGCGCTAATTTTTCAGTTAGCGATGCCGAACACTGGTCATGCTGGATCACAGCATAGATCGGAAAGAGAAGAACTATTCAATTACACTATAGCGTAGGGTTGCCATCCGTCCCGCAAAAACGGGACATGTCCCGCTTTTTTGTTGAATGTTCCGCCGTCCCGCTTTTTACTCAAAATGTCCCGCTTTTTTTCATGGAAAACTTTTACAAATTTCACTGACTTACACTGGAAAAAATCAAATTTCAATTTATTGGTTGACACATAAAAATATTTCCAATACGCATTGTTTCTCAAAATAAGCAATACAACTCAAAATAATTTTCAAATACATCTTTTTTCTCAAAAAGAGCATCATCTTTTTTTCAGAGTTTACATAAGTCAATACTGAATAACCCTATAGTTATAGTAAGATTCTGATTCAGTTAAACTTTCTTGGAGCACGTTCAACTTTGGTATGAAGAAAATGTTGTTAAAATTGCTTCCAAATGATTTTAAAATCTTAATTTTTCGACAGAATCTTAGTTTAATTGCCATACTCTATCTTATTCCACTCAATCTTCCAAAGTATAAAATGATGGAAGTTTTTTTGAGTTTTTCAATTTTTAGAACTAATTTGAGACATATTTGTTATTTCAGAAGAATTTTTACGCGATATCAAATCCATCGTTTACAAGTAGAACTTGAAACATTTCTCTCAAATAACGTGTTGATTTGCGAGAACCGTGTAAAGTGGCCCTGGTAATTGCAAAAAAACCGTGCAAATGTAAATCGTGTAAGAAAAATTGAGCAAAATCAATCCGCTTTAAATAAACCTAAGTGTACTTTCTATGAATAACTTTGGTATGCGTATAATTTTGATAATAAAAGTTAGCTTTTTAAGAGTTTCTTAAATGTCCCGCTTTTTTCTGAAAGTATCTGGCAAGCCTACTATAGCACCTCATTTATACAAAATCGGAACTAATTCAACTATTTTAGCTGGAGACTACTGTGTTACTGTGTTAAAGACTCTAATGATACTAGAATCAAAATTATCTTTATCAGTTACTAAAAAGTAACAATTTACTTTCCACCGGGTTAATTCCGCTTCACGATTGGATCGTTTTGATGTTAGTAAATCGTTTAATGACTCTTTTCGAAACGTAGAAACCCTCCCTGTTGCCTTTTCAGATCATAATGCAGTCGTAATTAGTTACAAAATAAATCAATCCCAAACTCTTCCTATTATGGGAAAAGGGTATTGGAAAATTACTACTAAGCTTACATATGATCAAGTATCTCAAAAAAGAATTTGTAGAATGTTATAAGCAACTCAAAACAAGACGTAAATACAATACAAGTTTCAGTGAATGGTGAAAACAATCACAGAATGAGGACGTAGAGGATGAATTAGCGATAGTTAAATCCAAAATTGTAGATGCAGAACAAAATCGGTGAAATGCCGACGCTTTGCGATGTAATCAAAATACTATGTTTGAACAGGAGAAAATAGGTATTTCGAGAATGATAAAGCGAAGAATTAATCCACAGTTAAGGGTCCTTAGAACTCCTGATGGAGTCATAAGTGATCATAAGAGTATAAGAACTAGAGTTCAAACCCACTTTAATTAACAGTTCAATTATATGAATAAGCTGGATAATAATTTTGAAGCATAAAAATTTTTAAATACAAAATTTAGTAGCCAAGCTATGAATAAACTTGTAGAACCTATAACAGAAGAAGAACTATCAACAGTTGAAAAAAATTCAACCAAAAAGAAGGCTCCGGGACCAGATGGGATCACTTATGAATTTTATAATGTAATGTTTGATACAGTTAAGCAGGACTTGTTGAATCTTTTTAATGGGTTATTAAGTAATACAATAAAACCTATGGACAATTTCTCTGTGGGAATAATTACACATCAAAAACGGGTTTTAAGAACGATTTAAAAACTACAGGCCTATAAGTCTTCTAAACTCAGATTACAAGCTTTTCACTAAAATAATAACTGGAAGAATTTCCACACATCTACACGAGATAATCGGATCGGATTGTCTATGAAACTTTTTTCTATTTTTATTGAACCTTTAATAAAAAAGATTCAAGCTACCGTTAATGGAATATTCACAGAGAACCAGAGAACGGGCCCCGAACAAATATGTGTCGAATCCGTGTGTAAGAATTTGAATCGTCGGCCATTTTAAAACCTTTAAAATTGGCCTAAAAACAGCACCATCTAGTGGCTCTTAGCTAAGTGACTCAGCTGTTGTTGTCGATTTTTTTGTCAACAGTTGAGAACACTCAGAACATAAATAACCAAAAATTTGCTCCCAGGTCGCACCAACACAGAGTTCAGTTAGTTTTCTTTTTTTTGGGGTGTAGAAAAAGCAACATAATGAAATTTGCAGCAGGAACTTTATGCGCTTTTAACGAAATCTTTTTCTTTTGGCAATGATGCCTCATTTGGTACTCGTTTTTGTATTGAGCCACTGATTTTTTTTTGTGAAAAAAAGCAAACATTATTTAGTTGTTTGAAGAGAAAGTTCATATACGATTTAAATTATGTGTCTGTTTTAATATAAATTATAATTTCAAGAATAGTTCAGTAAACCTTTGCCGCAGGATTTCTGTATGATGTGTTAATTTATGATACCCCTCTAATGGATAAACTCCACTTTTTGTTAAGGATCAAATTTTTTTAATCAAATTTCACTCATAACAAAGCATTTCAAATCTAATTAATCGAAAGTATCACCACCCATCTTCGTTCGAACATTGCGAAATTCTAGCATGTAAACATCGCATCATTTCTGTCAGGATAGGACTTCAGTACCTACTTCCGAAAATATTCGAAAATTGGAATAGCTTCTTAATATCGAATTTAGCCTCTTAGACAGAGCAAAGTAATTGCATGGAGGTTACCCGGACACCTAAGAATCCTAAGAATTTAAGGAAATTGCAATAGGCATTTAAAAGCAACTTGATATCAAAATTTTATAAATTCTTCAAATATTCCCCCTTCTATTGTACTAAATACAGATATCCGATAACACCATGCGCCAAGTTTTCACCAATCCTACCGAGATTTTGTGAAAAAAAAGAATACTGAATGAATTTTTAAATTGGTGTTCATCATTGAAATTTATTCTAAATTATAAAAAAAAATCAATCAAGTCTTGATGTAGTGAATTTCATGTCCACAAAAACAAACACAGGCCAAAAACTGAAAAACCATACAATTATTTTAATACCTGATTGAGTGGCTGAAAATAAATTTGGCTTTGAGTGCATTTTTCATTCGTTGAAGGTACTATCGTCTGAGCGTGTAGAAACAATGGAAAAAATAAAAGTACCGGTAACGACATCTGGTGGCTCTTAGCTAAGTTGCAAAAATGGCGTCGTTTATTTTGAAAATACGGTTGGTATTTTTACACACGGTTGGGGCTCCAGCCCAAACTCTGGTTCTCTGTGGAATATTAGTGATAGATAATTTCGTTCAAAAATCAGCATATGCTGATGACAAAAATAATTAATATAAAGATTTCCGACTCTTACAGAAACCGGGGGACAAAAATAAAAAGCGCCACCATCAAATATGATGGCAGAAATGCAACTAAAACACAGCGAACACTGTTAGCACAGATAACTCATGTATTGCAGTTTTTATCACACGATGAAAAACATGTACAAAACTGCGAGTTTTTAACCACAGCAATAACTGTGAAATTGCGCATAACTGTGGATTGTGGCATTTGTGCGACATGTCAAAACCAAGTTTCATTGTGTGGAATCAAAGTAAACATAACCAAATACGATAGTTTATCTCGTATTTCGTTTTCGCTTGTTTAGTTTTTAAGAAAAACAAGTTTCTCAAATGAACAATGAAATAATATTTTTTTAAAATTAACACGCCACTTGAAGTTACTTCACTATTCCCCATTCCTTCCACCTTGTTTGAAAGCTAAAATGTGTCGCTTTTTTAAGTTATTGATAAAACAAGATTTTTCGTTTTCATTTCATTTGATTATCAACTTAATAACATTATGAACGTTTATGTTTCCATTTTCATATTTACTGATTAAGTTTTATTTTTTTTTTTCATAACCATTGTGGTTAGCTCAATTTAACTGAGCCAGTTACTTTTGTTTCTGCAAAATTTAACCAAATTTCTTTAGAGTGCATTTTGCATAGTTTTGAATTCAAATTAGATTGAAAACATATCAGAGTGCATCTTTTTATACACGCTACGATCATTAAACACAATTTGTGAGAAATGTTGACCTTTTCCGTCAGTAGGTGGTGCTGATGTTCGTAGAAAGAATGTCTGTTGGGATTTATATGAAAAATGTTTAGAGTTGAATATCTTTATATCTACTATCTTTGCTGATGATCTTACAATTGTTATAAAAACTGATGAAGAATTTGATAAAGTTTTGGAAATATTCGAAATGTTTGCAAAAGAAGCAGGTATAAGACTAAATGTAATAAAATCAGGTTATCTTAGAATGAATAATGTTCAAATTGGTCCTCAACGTTTGGAAGAAATGGGAAAATTTTAGGTGAAGTTTTTCAAACAGATTTGAAAAAAAAAATGACTGAAACAAACTTTGATCAAATCATAGCAAAGATGAAATCTGTAATATCCTTGTATAGTTGGCAAAAATTGAACTTGATTTAAAGAGTTTTTATATCCAATAGGGTGATACGGTCAAAATTTGGTCAATATCAACTTGACATATTTCTTTTAATTTTGCATTCAAAAAACCTGAACACCCCTCATTTTGAAGGTGTGTGTGTGTGTGTGTGTGTGTGTGTGTGTGTGTGTGTGTGTGTGTGTGTGTGTGTGTGTGTGTGTGTGTGTGTGTGTGTGTGTGTGTGTGCGTGTGTGTGTGTGTGTGTGTGTGTGTGTGTGTGTGTGTGTGTGTGTGTGTGTGTGTGTGTGTGTGTGTGTGTGTGTGTGTGTGTGTGTGTGTGTGTGTGTGTGTGTGTGTGTGTGTGTGTGTGTGTGTGTGTGTGTGCGTGTGTGCGTGTGTGTGTGTGTGTGTGTGTGTGTGTGTGTGTGTGTGTGTGTGTGTGTGTGTGTGTGTGTGTGTGTGTGTGTGTGTGTGTGTGTGTGTGTGTGTGTGTGTGTGTGTGTGTGTGTGTGTGTGTGTGTGTGTGTGTGTGTGTGTGTGTGTGTGTGTGTGTATGTGTGTAGAATGTTGCTCCTATTTTGATTTCGGAATTCACTCTTCAGTTTTCAAAATGCCGTCCAAGGAAGAAAAGCAGCTTATCAAAATTGCAAAATCGCTAAAAGTTGCCAAATCAATCGTTACAAATGTAATTAAAGTGTTAGGGGAATGTTTGTCGACAGCCAGGAAGTTTGGATCGGGAGAAAATCGAAAACCAGAAGCCGCTGAGACGACAAAGAGAGTTGCCGGTAGTTTCCAGCCAGCCAAACCCTAATCTCTCTCTCCGGGATGCCGAAAATAAGCTGGGTGTATCGTCTACAACCGTGCATCGACCCAAAAAACGAGCCGGACTATCGCTTACAAGAAGGTAGTGACTCCAAATCGCGATGATAAAAAAAAATACGACGGCCAAAGCGCGATCCCGGAGGCTGTACACGACGATCCTGGCAAAGTTTGACTGCATGGTAATGGACGACGAAACCTTCGTCAAAGCCGACTACAAGCAGCTTCCGGGACAGGAGTACGGCAAAAGGAAGGGGAAAGTTAGCAGATATTTTCAAGCACATGAAACTGTCAAAGTTCGCGAAGAAATTTCTGGTTTGGCACCGCATCTGTACCTGTGGCTTGAAAAGCAGCATTTTCTTAGCTTCCGGGATTGTCAACCAAGAAATTTACGTGAAAAGTATTAAATAAACGTCTGCTGCCTTTCCTGAAGAAACACGGTTGTTCCGTACTGTTTCGGCCGGATTTGGCATCTTGCCATTACGGTAAAAAGGCCATGGAGGGGTACGCCGCCAACAACATGCAGCCGGTTCCCAAGGACAAGAACCCTCCCAACACGCCAGAGCTCCGCTCAATTGAGAAATACTGGGCTATTTTCAAGCGGAACCTAAAGAAGACCAAAAAAATGCTAAGGACGAGCAGTAGTTCAAGGCAAACTGGCTTTTTGCGGCGAAGAAGGTGGACAAGGTGGCTGTACAAAATCTGATGGCAAGGGTTAAGCGTAAGGCCCGGCAATTCGGATTTGGAAAATCACAAGCCTAACTGAATATTTTTCCTCAATTTTATACTAATTAAACTTGAAAAAGACGCGTTTTCTCTTGACCAAATTTTGACCGTATCACCCTAGTTCAAAAGCTGTTCACAGAACAAAAGCCTTGCTCACATTTTCACCAACTATTCAATTTCTTCTACCCAAAGCGCTCTAGTTTTGATCATTCCACCTTTCAATACTTTCATTTCTTTCTAAACATTCTTCTAACTCGCCGAAAATGCCAAAAACTAAATAAGAATATATCCCAGCGGCGATCAAAATAAGATAACAAAATATAGTATGTATATAATAGTATCACATTTGTACTCGAGATTTTTCAACTTTTCAAACTTGAATAGTTCAATATTTTTCTCATTTTGGGAATATAAATTATACGCAAGTTTGTTTCATAAAAGCTTTTGTTAAATTTGTTCCCATTTATCTAAAAAAAATAGATTATTTTTTACTATCCCCCACTTCCCCCCTCGTGATATTTCAACTCCAAGTGACAAAAGGAGGATTTTAAATTTGTTCCGGCCTAATTGCTATTCTCTTTTAAAAAAAAGTCTTGCATTGAAGGTTTAAAATATTTAATAATCTACATATGAAAAAAATTCCATCACCATTATGGTCCATTTAATACGGCTTCACACTAAAGTCTTGCAAATTTTCAGTAATCAAGCTTTAAATTTCTTTTGAAAAAATAGCGTCGAAAAAACAGTAACCAGATATTAGCAAATGACAAAATAGAAAAAATGTAACTAAAGATATATATATATATATATATATATATATATATATATATATATATATATATATATATATATCAAGGGTAAAAAATGAAGGAAAAATTCTCCAGCTGCCATAATTTACATCTTTCGCTGCCAATTTATGGTGATGAGGTGACACGTAGCAAATGCAGATAGCGAATCGAGCCGAAAGATTCATTCAAAACTTATATTTGTTAACGAATCACGTAGCAAAACTTTTACCACAAACCATCTGCTGCCACCAGGAAAATAAGGGACCGGAACATGAGATATGGATGAACAACTAAGAGAGCAACGACAGCAGCCGGTCGAAGTGGAGAATTTTCTTGTCAAATTTTTGGCTGTTTTTTTTTCTATTTTCATACGCCTCGACACTGCTTTATTATGGGCTACCACAACGGTTTGGTCTAGTATTTTCTAGGTATAGCAGAGAACGAACAAAAAAGTAAATGCACATTTTTGCTCCGATCCTCCAAAAGATTTTATCTTGTTTGCCCTCGGATGACAAGATGGTGTAAAATATACTTTTTTTCCCTCCGATCCCGTAAAAGTTTGTGCAGCTGAGTTTCAATTTATAGCAATAAAATGCAAAATCAGAGTGGAAAAAGTTTTAATAGGACGAAACTTGAACCCTGATTGGTGCCGTCTGATTACTGGGCTATCAAGAAGAATTGTCGTTTAGAATTGAATTTTTCTTTCGTTTAGTCAACGTTTTGTTCTTTTTTTGTGGTACCACTTTTACCTGATTTGATTTTAATACAATTTCAATTACAAAATCATTTGATTTTCTCAGTATTTCCAGTAGGTAGTACTCTTGTAGGATTCGGTAAAAGATTGCCACCTACGTTACGAAACACAAGGCAAAAAAACACCGAAAAGGTGGCAGGTTGAAAATAATTTGGCAACTCTCGTAAACCATAAACTCACCATTTTGCAACCCGAAAGTTAATCCATTAAAAGGGAACACCGCCATCGGTGTGGTTTGGACAATATTCCGTCCGATCCGGTCCGGTGTGCTACCACTTGACTTGTTTCAAGGAACTGCTGTTCGTTGGTCTTTTTTTTCTCTATTCCGGAGCCAAAGTCCGCTCTGTGTAGGCGGTCGATGATTTGGGCCGCCCATCAAACCACTTAATCCCTGCACCCGAATACCAATTTGTCCAACGTCAATGCTATGTGTTCTTTTCTGCAGCAGATCTCGGGTTCTTTGGAATGGGGAAAAACCTTTGCTTCTGATTCTGTTGCTTTAATGACTGCAATCAACCCTATGCCTTGGACCCACTCTTGGGTGGCTCCATCCTCACTCGCCCAAACGTACAGCGTAAAAGTGAGACGTAACCTAAAGTCCTACAAAGTCCATTTATCTATATGCCCGTTTGGAATACTGAGCTTGTTATTTGGGCTCACTTTGGAGAAAATGTAGCATTTTGGACAGTTCCTTGATGTAAATTTGGAAATAATATAAACCATCCTTGAATTAATTGAAGGATACTCTCTAGAGCCACCACAATGTTTAATGAAATGTTTTTGATGAAACTTCTCGCAACTAGGCTCGATTCCAGAAAACCAACAAGTTTTCAAATATTTTTGTAGCTCAACGCAATTGTAAATGACAATCTCGTGCCAATTTTTCTTAAATTATACTTAGTACATAGTTTAAACAACTTTCTGTCATTCACGACTTTACAACTGCGATACAACTTTGTTTCATGTTTGCTCTTTGGCTCGAACTCATTGACATTGGCTCAGCAGGCAAATATTCTACAAAGGCCGCTGCGTGACTAATATTAACCGTTATGCAAGGCCGGATTAAGAGGGCGTGTTTGGGCAGACCATGTCGGATGTAGAAGAAAACACAAATTGTTTTATGAACGGTCAAACCAAAAAAAAATTTTTATTTAATTTCTATTTAAAATTACAACTTTTCCCGCACTTTGTCTGGCAACATTATAGCAGTGATTGCAAGGTTCCCCCCCCCCCCTCTTAGCTCAAGGGATCTCTCTGAGGAGGAAAAGGATAAAGTTTTCTTAAAACTGTAATAAAAAAAAACCAGAAAACCAGATCTTAAGCTCATTTTTTTTATTTAGGCTTTAGGATGTAAAATTTAATGTATAATAATACCCATGAAATATCTTTTCCAGGCACCCAAGGTATATTTAATTAAAATTTACTTCACTATCTACAAGAATTTAAAAAAGGATTTCAAATATTGAATGTTAAAACATACATTAGGAGCAGTAGTGCAACTCGTTTGAACCTTCCCATGCCGTTTGTGAAATATCTGTTCAAATGTTTTATTTTTGGCTATTTTTCGGTCTTGTATTTGGAGCAAACAACTTTCTTTTTGAAATGCCCGACGTTTCGACCATTTTTGGTGGTCTTCCTCAAGGGTATTGTCTAATAGTTGTTATTGTCAGTTTTCGTTTTTTCAACGTTCAGGTGTGCAGTCTTCGCTGCTCTTTTTGTAATCGGGATGAAAAACAATTCTTCATCCGATTTGCGATGGCGCACTGTAACACTGTAACTGTAACAAAAATGGTCAAAACGTCAGGCATTTCAAAAAAAAAGTTGTTTGCTTCAAATCCAAGACCGAGAAATAGCCAAAAGTAAAACATTTATACAACGAAAGTTATTGAAAAAAACATTTTTGACTATTTTGAATAAATTGTTTTGTAAAAGTTTCAATTTTTTTCCAAACTATCAAAAACTTTTTTCACAACGGATTAATAGTTCAAGAAAGCTTTGACCGTTATTCACGAACTTCCGGTAATTTGAGTTTCTTATTCTATACTCACAGATTCTTATAGAGCATGTACAGCTTGGTTTAATGAAATTGCCTACATTATATTACCAACACTTTTGGGACAATCTTCAAATTAAAAAAATATATAATTCGACCACCAGTAATGCAGATCAAAGATTCACATTTTGAATCTCGTTTCCATATAATGGAATATGATTGTTTTGCATCACACGTTTGTTAATTTCAAAATTTCATCGATTCAAACATTATTTTTTATGATTTCAATTAGTAGAGTTTTTGTAGTATTCTTTACCCCTAAATGTCGGCATCATTATGGTTTTTCTTCTCAAACTTTTTTGACAGAAATAATGTATTTCACATTTGCGTTATGACATCAGAAATGTATCAAAAACTATATTTTGTTTTTAAATTTAAATTGATTTTTCTTTAAAAACAAAGTTAGTTGAAAGTTACCTCTTTTTTTAGTAGGGTGGAAATTGCATGTTTTTGTAAATGAAAAAAATAATTGGTTAAACCAATATTTTTTCTCACTACGTCAATTTGAAGTCCCACTAATCTTAAATATTTTTATTTACGAGCGATATGATTATCTTACAATGCTTGGTATTTTTTCTAAAGTATGGGTAATTTCTTATAGAGAAATGACAAAAATTGCTGTCTATTCAAATCATCGGTTCATTTTCCCAAGTGAGTTTTGATTTTGGTGTTGGAAATTATTGACTGAACCTAGCTCTGGCACTGGATTTTTATTTGAAACTCTAAGTATATTTCTAACTCTAAAGTAAATTTCTAACTCTAAAGTATATTTCGAGAAATAAAGAATAAAAAACAGCATTGTTCTTTTAATTTTGTCGACTATTCAAATTATATAGTATTAATTCGTATTTTGCATCATTCCTTCGAACATAATTGAAATTCTGCTCTCCAATACTGAATAAGAAAACTGATATCAATATATGGCATCATTTAAGATTTTGAAACATTTCAAAACGAGTTTCAATTTTTTTTTTAATTCCATTTGGAATTTTAAAAGCTGAAGCAACTTGCTTTTTTTTTAAATTTTATACTGTACAACAATTTGAGACTTGAACTCTGAATTTTCTTTTTGTGGTTAACAAGTATATTTCTATAGCAGAATTTTGTTGTTTATATTGACGATTTTTTCAACTGAAAATTTTCTGTGAGCAAGAATAATTAATCAGGATTATTTTCACAAGTTTGAATAAACGATCTAGTTTCATTATGCATTTTATTATAAAGATATGTAAATTGTTTTTAGAATAATAAACTGCAACAGATATTTATATATTTAATTAAATGAAAAAAAAATTAGGACTTCCCTAGCAAAATTGCCCCGAGCTCCCCGGCTTAATCCGGCCCTGATGATG
>NW_026597072.1:0-15332 GCF_029784155.1 Uranotaenia lowii | reverse complement strand
ATTTTTTTTGGTCGTCGATGGACTGTTGTTGCTGAGCCAACGAACATGTCCTCAAGTTGCTTCTGCTGTCTCATTGTCTGTGCATCCTCGGGCTTTCTTTTTTTTTCGAGTAGATAACTTGGTTCCATTTTGAAACAAAAAATTTCTGTGATGTTGTTTTTCTACGCTTTTTTCGTGGCCCGTAACCCGTAATATCAGTAAAAAAAAACGGGTTTCCTGAGCTATTGCTTGTTGTGTGCTCGAATAGATTTTTTTTGCCTTAGTTCCCAAAATATAATGCTTGCACACGTCATCGGCAGTCAAGTTCGGCTCACTGTCAGCTGCTCTGTTGATGTTGTTTTTTTCACTCTGTAATGTTGATTGAAGTTTCCATGAAAGTTCTATAGTAGTTATTATTATTATTTTTTCCAGGTGCATGCTTTATTAAGTAGGTTATTGACACGAAATTGAAAAACAGAATTTATTTTTTGTCTAGTTTTTTCTGATTACGAACCTGCAGCTCAATTTACAAACAATAAGGAAAAAATATAAATTAAAGGCAAATGATATAGTACCTACTTCGAATAACTTGAATTAACTTTTCCATCAAATGTTCATGACGATTTTTACTATTAACAGGCACTAAGATATTGACACATTTTGCGCCAACTCGACATGGTATCTGGCATGACCCTAACAGAATTGAATAAAACTTTGTGTGTGTTGAATCTGCATATAGCGAAGACACTTGGCATACTTAGTTTTCTCAAAATAATACAGACTGTAATTCGAAAATGTCCAAACTTTTCAGTCTATTATTTCTGAAAATTATATGTTTAGCTCTTAAATTACAATTCCTGAACAAATGTGGAAAGTTTTAGAAAAATGATTGAATTTTAAGAAAAAAATATTGAATTTTTTTTAAATCTGTTTTTGAAAAACTCGAAAATGAATGCCATTTCAGAATTTGATGAAATTTTTTCTAAGACGGGTAACAATAATGCCTTCAAGTCATATGCATATTTAAAGGAAAAAAAACTGGGCTTACAAAAACTTTCTCATTATTTTTTTTTTAAATCATGTAAGTAATTTTTTAATGAAGATTCCAAACCATTAATTCAAAAACTGCTTCGTTGAATTGATTGTAGTAATTTCGGAGAAATTAGAGTTTTGATTGTTATAACTGATGATAAAAGTAGAAATCCTACAATTAAAGTTTAGAAATCTACACTGAAAAAATAAATTACATAATTGAAAAAAATTCATAAAAAATTTTTGGTACAAATACCTTTTTCTCCCAAATATTCAGAAGTTGCAATATATGGCAACATATCATCTGGCATACACAAAAATTTCATCAAATTCTGAGATGAAAAGTTTTAGGATATTGAATTTCAGTATTGAAATGGATTTTTCGATCTCAAAATTTGAATAAAATTTTTGCCTGAATAGTTTGGCCCTTTTCAAATGTAAGCCTAGATAATTTTTGAGAAAACTAAGTATGCCAAGTATCTTCACTAGGTGAGATCAGTGCTGCAAATTTTCTGAAAGCACAAATGATATTGACTATGATTTTCTATCAGTGTAAAAAGCTTGAACTGAAATGAATGAAACAGAAAAGTCAACGAATATAAAAGCTTCTGATCGGCTCGGTCATCTTCGTGCCTACGGCAAGCTTTGCGAGTATGTCTATCAGTCAGTAGAAAGCTTACTCGTAAACCCGAACTAACTTGTTTTACTCGACTGCTACGAAAGCGTCTTTCGCTTAGGCGTTTCTGTCACTCACTGCATTCGATCAGCGAATGTAGCTTTAGCATTCAATCAGTGTCAGCGAAAGTTGCTGATAATTTCAGTAGGCGTTTGTTTTTTGCCATTTCCAAAAATTGTGAAATGGGATTCGAAAAGAAACCACGATTGAAAATTCGCTAAGACTATACGGTTAATCAGAGGGGACGGGAAGAGAGATGAATATAAATTTCTTCATGACGACATAGCAAAAATTTGACAATTGGCGTCATAAAATGACAAAATTATGAAAAAATGTAATAAATATGATGAAAAAATGACAAAATTATAACAATATTTAGTATGACCAAAATCTGACAAATATGACAAAATTATGGCCTAAATATGACCGAAAATGAACTATTAAATGACAAAAAATATCATAAACATGACAAAAATCTGACAGATTAGATAAAAATTTGACAAATGTGATAAAAAATATGAAAAAAATATGAAAAATATTACGAAAATATAGCGAAATTTTGACAATACAATAACAAAACATGACATAGAAAATTACAAAATTATGACAAAAATCTGAAAAATATGACAAAAATATGTCAAAGTTAAGACAGAAATATGACATTGATTTAACAATAAAATGACAAAAATTCGACAAACCTTTGTCAAAAATATAACAAATGTGTTAAAAATAAGACAAAATGACAAATGACATAAATCTGATAAATATGCAAAATCATTACAAAAAACTAACAATAAAATGAAAAAAAACATGGCAAACTTATGACAAATTTGGTAAAAAAAGACATCAATCTAAAAGATTTGACATTTGTCATATTTTTATCACTTTATCATAATTTTACATAGTTTGACGACCCTTTTGTCCCTTCAATTAATTTTTTTTTTGATATTTTAATCCTAAACTGCACTGCAAAAAACCGACATATTGGGGATATGTGTTTGACTTATAGATTTTTGAAATTTGATTCCCATTTGGAAAATACGTGCCCACACATATAGAATTCAATGTAATAATTTTTATATGCGACACATAAAAAGTATATCTCACACATAAATATTATAAGCCTACATTGCATTCAAATATCTGCCTACTCAAAGGGGTTTTGTTTTGTTCGAGTAAGTTTTTCGGATGAAAATGGAATATGTGTTTTGGCTATCGAGACTTTCTCATATTATTTATTGTTAATTTAATTGACATGAATATGGTCCTTGTTGAACATAATACATACATGTCTGCAATCCTATTTCCCTGGAAAGGAAATATATAGTCTAGGTACACCGGAAAATCAGCAGCTCAGACCTGGATGTGGCCAAGCGACGATCATACCTCGGCGGCCCGTTTGTCCAAAATATTTGCCTGGAACACCTTATCGACGGCTTTGATCGCCACCAGGCTCCGGAATCTGCAAAATTAAATTTCATTTTCAAGCACGCTAGAAAGATCATAAGAATTCTTAATTTACCTGCTTCTCTCGACATCAGCTTTTCACCGGAATTCCTCATGTTACGGTGGAACATAGTTTATTTTAGCGCTAGTCTGCTATAGCGGTAGCCAGAAGCCAGGTTCCTGCGGAGGTGATTAAAACAGATCAATGAAGGATTCAGTGTTTTTTTTACCGATTACTCACCTTATAATTATATTTTGATTGACACCACAGATGAGCATCATGATCTGTGTTGAAAATTAAAACGGGTACGCCAACTTTTTCTTCAGTTCGGCCATTTTGAAAAAAAAATATTTTCGAAGATGAAATTTATAGAATTTGTGTGTAATTATCGTATAAACTTCATATGTTGAACATAAATTTTATGTGTGACATATGAAATCTAAGCGTTGAGCAATTTTTAAGGCGTATGTGTGGGAAAACATACATCCAAGTGTGGATTTCGTTGAGTGTGGTTATATTTGTCTTATTTATGTCATAAATTTGTTTTATTTTTATCACAATTTGATGTCATGATATTGTCATTTTATTGTTATATATTCGTCATATTTTTACCACGCTTGTCTTATTTTTGAATATTTTTTTTGCCAATATTTCGTCATATTTTAGTTAAAGTTGTCACATTTTTAACAGTTGTTATATTTTTTGCAAAATTTTGTCATTTTTGGAAAAAACATTGTCATATTTTTATCACATTTGTCATATTTTCGACAGAGTTGCGTTGGTTTTTTTTTATTATATTGTAAAATTTAAGTCATATTTGTCAGATTTTTGTATTTTTTTTGACATACTTTACCACATTTGTCATGTTTTCTATTTTTTTTGCCAAATTTTTGTCATATTTGTGTCATAATTTTGTTACATTTTTATCGTAATTTTGTCCCCCACTTTCGTCCTACATGCTCCCTCGCCAGCGTTCTTCTCGTCAACCCGAACACTTTTTTCTCAACCTTCCCACCTCTACACACTATCACTCGCAGCAGTGATCATTCAATTTCCGCAAGTCTAGCGCATCGAACAAGCTTGGTCACCATTCAACTAAACTTAATGATAATCGAATTGAGCTTTTTTCACTTTCAGCAATGTTTGCTTGATACTGAAAATGAAGATTGGATAATCTCATGAACCTGCAAAGAGCCTGAATGTATACCAGGCATGTCAAACTCGTTTAGGTGTGCGGGCCGCATTAAAAAATTTCTGTGACGCGGAGGGCCGCAGCCAAAATCAGTTAGAAATCATAACATATTAGTTTCGCGGAGATTAGATACAATACAATGGAATATAGTTATGACTAAACTTGGAATACAATTTTGCGTTAAATTTTTATTAAAGCCTTTAATGTTTAACATTCTTTTATTATAATGTATTATATCTATTGTCCTGATGCTTGACTTCTTTTCTGAGATACTAGTTTATTAATATCAGGTTGAAGTTTATTTGTCACTTTGTCATTATTGATGATAAATTTTTATCAGATAATCTCGAACGATGAGAAGTTATTGTAGCTTTCATTATGGAAACAAACTGCTCACAGGTACTTGCATGTTTGCTAGAATTCTGGTAACAAATTTCCGTAACTCAACGTAGCGTTCAGGCAAATAGCTGTAAAATTTTGGTACAGCCACTTCAATGTATTTCGTTTTTAATAAAGAAACGCACTGCAACTCTATCCACTCTAGTTGCAAATTATCAGCAGCATTTTTAAGGGCAAACGAAAATGAAGATACAAACTGTCGTATCCTCCAGTACGAAATCGTATTCCAAAATGACGATTCTTCAAACCCGACTCGATCTAACAACGTCACTCCAAAAACTGAATCTTTGCGCGTACGTAGAGCTCGTTTTTTCGACTAAGCCAACTCTCTTGCTCGACTCTTTCTTGCTCTCTTTTTCTGAAGACAACGGAACAGAACAAGGCGTATGAAAGAGCTTGTATTAATCGTGTTAGACATTTCATCCCATGTTGTTGTGCAAGTGTTGCCATTATGACAATTTGATACGCTGAATCAAGAACTCTTTTATTTCCCTAATTTTTATCAATCTAAATTTTTCTATTCTAAGGCTTATCCTCTACATTCTCCTTCTCCCCTACTCTTCCGAATAAATTCTAAAACCAATTGCTTAAATTATTAATTCGACTGTGCTCAGAGTTAATTTCCATTTTAAGGTCAAATATTTTCACAATCCAAGATTTTGTTGTAATATTACATACTCATGCACCAGTTGCGATTGATAAATTTATAATATTGATCTATTTTGTTTTGTGTTTTAAACCTGGGATTATCTACAGACTTTGCAAAATTGTTTTAAAATGTAAGACTCAGTTGAAACGGTTTCATAGCTATACGTGTTTATTTTTCGAACTAAATTCTATATTAAAATTATGCCTCACATTCAGATTTCCACCTCAATTTTGAAATATGATATCTTCAGAATTACTTATTCAGGTTTCATTTTGTTGTGCTTATTTTGAGCTTAGAGATTGTTATCCAAGATCCAACTCAACCTGAGAATTTAATTTTAAATTCCTTTTTTCATTGTCACGTATAAAAATCATTAAAAGAATAAAGAACTTAGAATCAGACAAAGAAATCAAACTAGACATTCAATTTCAAGAAGGTTTCCTAATCAGTTCTCATATCTCAACTTTAATTTTACAATTCAAAGTTCTAAAATTAAGTTCGAAATTCAAGTTTAAGGTTTGGTGTAAATGTCAGACTTTTTGTATCCATGTTTTCGATTTAGATTTCAAATATATTTCAGTTTTATAACAAAAAATTCATTTGGATTAAAAATTTCCATCTTGGATTCTTTGCTTATCTTATTTGCTATTCGCATTTATATTCACATCCGGATGCAGTTTTCGGATTCAGAACTTAAAGCGAACAATAGATAAAGTTCTGCAGCGCAAATAGTACTGATATAACTAAAAATTTAAATATCAGATTAAAATGTTGTACAATCCTCAGATTAATGAGAATAAAATTTCTGATTCATTGTTCAGCTTCATCCTCAGAAATTGATAGCAGATATTACCTCAAACTGGCTTTCTGTTTCTGGAAAAAAATTAGACTTCAGAATATGATTCAAAATTAAAAAAACTTTAGCAGTATCTTTAACATTTCAGACCTTCACCTCTGGATTAACAAATTAAGATATTATAAAATAATTTAAGCTGCATATTCGTAGCTTAATTTTCAGGCTCGGAATCTTATTTTGACTTGAACAAAATAAAATATATTTTATTTGGCCCCACATACATTTCTACTTTAGGCCTCACAGAGTCAGTGTAAACAAGACATAACTCATAAGTCATCTCAGACGAGTATCTCTGAGTCGTTGATTTTGAAGCCTTACATAGCCGTTATTATCAGGCCACACAGAGCCTTTTCTAATTAGGCCTCCCAGGGCCATTTATTTTTTAGACTTCTCATCGCCGCTTCAGATCAAGTCTTACAGACTTTTTTCAACCTCGCTGAGTCATTTTTCGTCCCGAAGCCATTTCTTTTAAGCCTAGTAGTTTTTTTTAACTCAACCTCGAAAAAACATTGTTTACTAGGCCACACAAACACATTTCTTTTTGTCACAGAACCATTTTTTACAATGCCTCAGAGTCATTTTTACTTGGCCTCATGGAGTTAAAACTAGACCTAACTTTTATATTTACGCCTATTTGACCATTTTTTTTAAGGCCTCACATATCCATTTACTAAGGCATAAGCCCATAATGAGCTATTTTATACTAGGCCTCACAGAGTCGTTCTTATCGAAGCCACTTGAAACCATTTCTTTTTAGGATGCACAGAGCCATATTTTCACTACGCCTCACAAAGCCATTATATATTTAGCCTCACAGTCATTTTTCTTGGCCTCAGAAAGTTATTTATATTTAGGCCTCACTGAGCCATTTTTTAGAACTCGCTGAGCCATTTCCTGTTTTGCTTCACAGAGCCATTTTCCTATAATGTTGTTCCAATGCCTTACAGAACTGGTTTTTCTCTAGGCTTCACAGAGTCGGTTTTTCCTAGGCCTCACAGAGCCTTTTTAACCTTGGCCTAACAGAGCCACTTTTTTCTAGGCCTCTCTGAGCCCTTTCTTTTTAGGCCTCACAGAGCCGCTTTTTCCTAGGCCTCACAGAGCCTTTTTATCCTTGGCCTCACAGAGCCACTTTTTACAAGGCCTCACAGAGCCACTTTTTTCAAGGCCTCACAGAGCCACTTTTTTTTTAGGCCTCACAGAGCCCTTTCTTTATAGGCCTCACGGAGCCATTTTCCAATTAGCTTCACAGAGCTATTTTTATCTAGGCCTCACAGGGCCGCTTTTTTCCAAGGCCTCACAGAGCCATTTCATACTAGGCCTCACAAAGCCACTTTTTTCTAGGCCTCACAGAGCCATTTTTACTTGACCTTACATCGACCATTTTTTGTAGGCCTCACAGAGCCATATAGCGTCATATTTTTACAAGAAGATAAAAACACTTCAGTTCTCACAAATCCGATTTTCACTTGACCTCACTGGCCAAAAAACCATTTCAAATTCACTAGGTTACATTCCTCATAAGGGGTTTAAATTTCACCAGCGATTTGTAACACATGAAACAGATCCACTTTTGGGAGCGTCCTAACTTACGCCATTGTCGTATCCTCCAGTACGAAATCGTATTCCAAAATGACGATTCTTCAAACCCGACTCGATCTAACAACGTCACTCCAAAAACTGAATCTTTGCGCGTACGTAGTGCTCGTTTTTTCGACTAAGCCAACTCTCTTGCTCGACTCTTTCTTGCTCTCTTTTTCTGAAGACAACGGAACAGAACAAGGCGTATGAAAGAGCTTGTATTAATCGTGTTAGACATTTCATCCCATGTTGTTGTGCAAGTGTTGCCATTATGACAATTTGATACGCTGAATCAAGAACTCTTTTATTTCCCTAATTTTTATCAATCTAAATTTTTCTATTCTAAGGCTTATCCTCTACAACTAGAACTACCACAGTGTAGTACGTTCTTGTCGGGCACTGTCGATCATCGAGTGGCAGATACACAACAGGATTCAGAACAAGCAGAGCCGTCTAAAGGACGGAAACGCAAGGAGCCTTCGTGGTTTGATGATTACGTGACACACTTCATCAAGAAAGGTTAAGTGGGATGTAGTGGCGCGCCCCTCGCAATATGATATGCGTCCTTGCGATATCTTAGGGATTGACAGAATACGGGGAATTAGAAAACGTGCGTGTTCACGACCGGTTGTGTGTCCCGTGGCAGCCAAATAAAAGTTAAAGAATAGTAGTTGAATTTCGTAGCAAAGCAAGTGATTTGTGATCCGAAAGTTCCGTTCTCTACAATGATCCTAGCCGATCCAAACACATTCCTGCTGGATCCGTAGCTGTCGCTGAAGCCGGTCCGGTTCCTCGAGGGAGAGCTGACTCACAATCTGCTATCGGTGTTAGTGTCCGAGAAGCTTTTTGCAATTTCTTCCAAATTTTTAAAAGACGTTTTCAATAAAAAGTTTTATACTTAATTAATTTGGTTAAAATACTCTCTAAATAAACAAAAAATAGAAATAGAACTTAATTAATTAGTGTTAACACTTTAATTTAACTATTTAGGGCCTTTCATTCCCACGTACATAAATTTTCTGTTAAATTTCTATTTCGTCACCACCTGAAAAGGTAACGACAATCCTCACCGATTGCCGAATTAGTTCAGCGATTCTAGATTTGTTCGTGAAAATTGTTTATAAAATGGTACTTTTTTAATGTTGTTGAACATTTAGAGCCAAATTTTTCCCTGTTCCATAAATTTTTCATTGAATTTCTATCTCGTCACCACCTGAAAAGGTACCGACAATTGTCACCTAAAATCGTCACCCGAATGCGACAAATCTCACCCACGGTGACTACGAGAATAGGGTAATGTCGTATCCTCCAGTACGAAATCGTATTCCAAAATGACGATTCTTCAAACCCGACTCGATCTAACAACGTCACTCCAAAAACTGAATCTTTGCGCGTACGTAGTGCTCGTTTTTTCGACTAAGCCAACTCTCTTGCTCGACTCTTTCTTGCTCTCTTTTTCTGAAGACAACGGAACAGAACAAGGCGTATGAAAGAGCTTGTATTAATCGTGTTAGACATTTCATCCCATGTTGTTGTGCAAGTGTTGCCATTATGACAATTTGATACGCTGAATCAAGAACTCTTTTATTTCCCTAATTTTTATCAATCTAAATTTTTCTATTCTAAGGCTTATCCTCTACACAAACAACGAACATTTTTGCTCGTATGAATAAAAGTCACGAAAACGGCTTTTGAATGCATCTAGTAATCTCATTTGATCTTTTCAATTCTTGACACGTAGAGAAGTGCACAAGGTTTTCTTTGGAAATTTGGTTGATCCATAACCGTAACTTCGCTTGAAAGTTATTTACAAAATCACAAGCAGTTATGATATTTTTGTTTTTCCTTGTTTTAAGTTTAAGTTCAAATCTTGCATGTGGCCAGTGAGATCAACGGCAAATGCCAAATCCTGAACCAAGTCGTTTGCTTGAAAATGTTCAACAGGTTCACCTTTCATTTGCAAAAATAATAATATTTCCTCTCGTAACAAAAATAATCTTTTTTAATAATTTGAGGTAGAAAAGCCAGCGTACTTCTGTGTAGTAGGGAACACAATCGAATAAATGTCCAATGTACAATGTCTTACAAAAATGTGAAAAATTGGCGATGATTCAAGCCACCGGAATGGATAATATTTATTTTTTACAATAAATAATGTTGATATACACGCTAACATACATCTTCAATTTAAAAAATATCACAATATGTCTGTTGTTCCTTCGGTAAAACAAAAATAATAGAAACAAAATACTTGGAAGATATTTATGTTGTTTCGCTATGAATGTTTACACACAATCTTACACGGAAGCGGGAAACGTTAATTCAGAGCAACAATGTTACGCGTGTTTTTCTGAGAGGAAATTTGAACATTGAAAAACATGTGCATTAAGTTGAAAATGTTACATTCAACTTTAGTTTTTTGCAGTTGTATTTTACATAAAAATCAGTGGTGTTTTTTTTTTGAGACATTTTAAGACGGGGCTACGCGGGCCGCATTGACCAAGGCCGCGGGCCACATGCGGCCCGCAAACCCCCAGTTTGACATGCCTGATGTATACTGAGCACCGATGTTGCTGATTCGAGAATGAGTATGCAGAGTGCTTTCGGGATTGAGCTTTATGTTCATTATCAGATGAATGCAGATGGAAATGAACTGAGCGTACACTGAAGTAAATTCAATTGAAAATTGAAAGCTGACACTGATTATTTGCAGCACTGGGTGAGATATTTATGCCCACCATTCATTAA
This sequence comes from Uranotaenia lowii, assembly GCF_029784155.1. NCBI lineage: Eukaryota > Metazoa > Arthropoda > Insecta > Diptera > Culicidae > Uranotaenia > Uranotaenia lowii. The sequence continues at coordinate 4,776 of NW_026597072.1, read as the reverse complement.
ATTCTGTGATGGTCATGCCAACTTCGTGTCGATTTGGCGTGAAATCCGTCTATTGGAAGCAGGGTGGATTTGATTTAAATCAAAGTGATATAAATCATGATTTAAATCACGATTTAAATCATTTGATTTTTATTAGTGATTTAAATCAAAGTTTCTTAATGAATAAAATACCTAAAATTTAGTGAATAAGGAATGGTTTTTTTTTATTTTCCACGTTTTTAAGCATGGAATGCTCATTCATGCCCTCGGGATTTTAAAATTGGTTTTTTTCTTGCTCCTTGTGGATATTCCGCAAGTCGTGATTGACGAGGATGCTGAATGCTTGTCCACGTAGTAGTGGCGTAGGGGTTTGGAGAATGTCAATGTTGACATACTTCTTAAATATTACTCAAATTTAATTCTATAAAGCTATTTTGATTGGGAATTAGGAAAGTTGGCATTTCAATCAAATAACCCAAACAATGTCCGTTAAAGTCTGGTCATAATAATTTTGGTTCATTTCTTTCAAGCGAACTAACGTCAATTTTCTTTTCTTTTTTTTATAAAATCAACTGATTTTTCATGTTTTCGCTTAAATTTCGACGCTCGACGTTTTTAAAAGCAATGAATTAGTATTTATTTTATTTGTTTGATCTGTTGATTTTTCGAAACCAAGAAAAGAAGAATTCTCGTAGTCCGTCTAAATTTTTTTTTGTGAATTTCGATAATATTTTCATTCAGTAAAGCTGATATGTTGTTAAAATTAGCTATTTAAACTTAAAAAAAACTGTATTTAAACTATGTTAAAAATTATGAATCATGAATGTTACACTTATACAGTTTCCATAAAGCTGAGTTAAATAACTCAGCATTATCACATGATAGAAGAACCTTTGGATGCTTAACTATTTCCCTTAAATGCAATTTATAGAACAAATACTATTGAAATAAAAAAAAACCTGATTCAAATAAAAAAAAACTCCGATTTAAATAAAAAACATCTGATTTTTTTAATTTTTTGAAAAAATTATTGATTTTTATTCATCTTGATTGGGAATTAAAAATCATGAGTTTTCGATTGAAAGAAGAAAGCAATAGACAAATCTTCGAAAAAAAAATACATTGAAGTGCTTAACATGATTTTTTGACGGTCGCCATGTCAAAAAATGTCAACACACACCACAACTAAGCTCTGTTAGTCAAACAATGGAAAAAGAAGAGAAATCCAAAGTCAAAAGTTTTGTTTTCTAATGAACGTGCTTTTAGCAATGGTATGATTTATATGAGACATTTGAAAATAAGTGTCCTATCCGAAATTTCCCGACCTAGAATTCCCATGAATAAAAATAATTTCGAAATTCCCGAATTCCAGGAAACACTAGAAAAACTCAGGAATTCCCGAAGCCAATAAATAGTACTTTATTACTAAAATTTTTCATGATCTTTATTGGAAAAAAGGATCAGGTTGAGCAAGAAAAATAAAAGTTCTTCCTTGATACACGGCTTAGACTTAAAATTTGTTTTTCTAAAATCTAGTATATACATTGAATTTAATAAAAAAAAATTAAATTGAGAAAAAAAATACTGCTCTTTTAATTATTTATTTTTAAGTTCTTTGAAACTGAGAATTTTTGGTTTTCATGAGTAACTTTTGAAAATACGCACAAGAGTCTGTGAACTGGCAGGCTTCATTTGTATAAAAAAGCCTTAAATAACAAAAAAGGAAACTTATCTTCATTCAGGAGCCAAATTTTTAACTAAAATTTTCAATCTCAATCAAATTAGCTAGAATCCGATCTAAACTACAATGTTTTAATCTCTTTATTTAAATTTTTAAAATTTGGTTTATTTTCATCGATGGTTAAAATTTTTGAATTTGTTCAAGAATCTGCTAGCTTTAGCTCGTTTGCTTCGAGCATTAAACATGTTTTTTTTATAGAGCATTTGATTTCTGAAATATAAATTTTTTTTTATGCTAAAATCAACTCTTTAGCCGATTCCAAAAATTTGACCCATCGAAAACAAATTGTCAAAAAAAGAAAAAAGATTAACTTTTACTCTTTAAATTGGATTCTTCAAACGCTGCAATTGAAAATTTTAAGATTTTAGTTGGAAATTTGCCTTTATAAAAAATCTCCTTATAATGTTTAACAAGGCACCAAGAAGATATTGAATTTCCTGTAGATTATTGATAGTTAAATGTTTCCTTAATTGCAAATATTTTTATCTAGAATCAATGCTTTATTTCAAATCTTGTGAATACTTGTTTCTTAACTGAAAGTCCAGATATTCAACAAAACATGCTAAATAAACTCCAATTCTACTTTACATTTTTTTTTAATTCCCAGACAGAACCAAAAAATCAAAAACAATATTTGTGATTTACATCTCAATTGTGCATTCAAACTGACTTACAATAAAAATTTGAGATTTTTAAATTTAATAAACAATTAAATTTATAAACCTGTTGAAGAAACTATCTTCAACGAAATGGTCATTGATCGTCTAAATATTCTCTATTATCCTGATTGTAAAAATTATATATCTACAAACTGTATCTAAATTTAAATTTTGAAAATTATTATTTAATCTGAATTTTGAACCCTAATTTCATGATTTGAATTTTGAATCTGTTATCGAATTTCAATGTGATTTCAGAAATGTAAAAATAAAACAACGATTTCTGAATCTTAATTCTAGATTACAATTTTTAATATAAGCCAACAAGGGAAATTTATTTCAAAATCCTCAATCATGACTCAAAAAATAAAGTTCTGACGTTTTGGGGTTTAAACCGGAAGTCATCGTTTCAATAATATATTACTTATTCGACTTGTGTTATCTTATTTTGATCGCCGCTGGGATATATTCTTATCTAAGTTTGTGGCATATCGGCAAATTGAAAATCTAATTAGAGAGCAATTATGATAGACATGAAAATTGATAGGTGGAAAGGTCAAAGCTAGAGCGCTTTGGGTAGAAGAAACGAATAGATGGTGAAACTGTGAGCTTAGGGCATTGTTTTTATCGACAGCATGAAACTACTTGTGTGATTCTTTACCGCGCACCTGCTGGCTGTTTGTAGTAAGTGACGAAGAAGCCACATTGCTACCCACAACCAGCCCAGATGGGTCGAACACATGATATTGCGTCCGACCGGTCGGACGCAATATCATGTGTTCGACCCATCTGGGCTGGTTGTGGGTAGCAATGTGGCTTCTTCGTCACTTACTACAAACAGCCAGCAGGTGCGCGGTAAAGAATCACACAAGTAGTTTCATGCTGTCGATAAAAACAATGCCCTAAGCTCACAGTTTCACCATCTATTCGTTTCTTCTACCCAAAGCGCTCTAGCTTTGACCTTTCCACCTATCAATTTTCATGTCTATCATAATTGCTCTCTAATTAGATTTTCAATTTGCCGATATGCCACAAACTTAGATAAGAATTATTCGACTTGTGAATTTTAATATGAATTATAATTTGAAATTTAAACGATTTTAGTGGTTTGTTATATTTGAGTTCTGCATAAGAATTAAGTATAAGAATCTTAATATGAAATAAAAATTTAGGATGGCTGTTTTTTTTTTTAATATCCGGAAAATTATTATCTAACTATTGAAAATGCACAGAAGTATCTCAAATCGTGAATCAATAAAAAACCTGAATTTGAAACAGAATTTCAGAATAATTTTTCATTATCAATTTCAATTAAGGACTTGAGCTGTAAATATAGAAAGCTTAACTGCAATTTTGAAAAATGGAACAAAAAACTTCTAAAATGAGTTCAATATTATTCAAAACTTGACACTCAGAACTGGATTCCTATTAACAAGCGATTTTTTTTTTTGAATATGGAAACAAAATTCATAATATGGTATTAGTTTTCGATATATTGACATCAGTTTTGGGTCAGATTTTCACTCTTGAATTATTTTAATACCACAATAAGAACCACGTTGAAACTTAAGTCGGGAAACACTGAACTTTAGCTCACTCAATCTCAAAAACCATTGAAATAATTTCCTCAAACTTAGCGTATTTGATTTACCGGAAGTGTTGGTTTTTAGTTTTGTTGAATATAGTTCGATTATTTAATTTAAAACATAAGAGTTATGCTTTCAAGCTTAGCCCCTGAGAACGAAAAACGACATATCTCGTGTTTGGTGTTGGTTGGTGTATGTGTTAAATCAGCCAAGTTAGATTGAGAATAAGAAATTTTTTGTTTAAAATAGAAATCCTCTATCGTTTTTCCTGACCCTGGGGGGAGAAGGGGGGTGGGGGGTGAGTTAGTCTACCCTCGTTCCTACGCCTATAACTGCAATAGTTTTCTTATTTGGTCTAATTTGAATAACCGATAAAGAAGAACATTCAAACGTCATTTGAAAAATGCTAACATTAGCATACAATTAAAAAAAAAAGTTGGAAAATTATTCGGAAACGAGTCGTTCAAAGGCGGCAGCTACAGAGACACTTAAAGAGGCTTTTAAAGTAGTAAGTTTATGAGACGTGAAATAGTGAATGCGGTTGAAACTGATAAGTTTTCTCTCCATTACAGCAAGGCCAGATTTTTCGCAGTGGCTGATATCCGGACAGTGATTATCCGGAGAAAGTTTTGTCAGAACAATTCAGTGTGCAGGTGATGCTGAAAGAAAAATTATTATGTCCCAGAACCATTCGAGGATGCCGATTACGCTGATCCGAAAAACATCCTCGTGCTGGGAATCGTCGGATGCAAAAACAATTCCAGCCTGACACTTTCCGTGCTGCTTTTTTTAAGTTCAGTTTTGGAAATAA
>NW_026597071.1:0-15336 GCF_029784155.1 Uranotaenia lowii | reverse complement strand
GATCAAGTGACATAGCCTTATCGCCCGCGCGCGTCTTTCTGGTCTGCCGGATGTCATGAAGGAGACGCAAGACACGGAAATTGAAGCAGCTTGTGGAAGAGGACGCGGAATCAAGATCCAAATGATTCAGGCTACTCCACTCAGGACGCTGCTACAGAAATCCTCCCACGCACAAACACACTTCTCAAACGAGCTAGCTACAAAGCTCTAGCACTTTCAACACCAATAACGACTTCACACAGTCACACAGTGCTACTAGCAGCAGTGTTCTGAATTGTCGGAAACATCAAGCGGTGCGGTGCCACTATTGAGAAAAAAGTTTTCTCATTTTAAAATTTCAATTACATTACTTTACTAGCTTTTCGCAAAGCCGGAGTTTCCCGAGAAAATGACCCAGAGCGTTGAGAGGGAAAATATTACAATTGTCCCGGCGATGATGATGATGATGATGGCATGGCCATGAATGGTTTGGTTTTTCCGAATACTTTTTTTCACCTCTTCTTTCCTAGAAACGATCATAAAAAAGGGGTTTCGAAATACACAGTCAATAGCACCCAGGCAGGTTGTTTTGAATAGAAACACCCACCTGCCAACCTTTTGGGGGAAGCACTTTTCATCCCAAGTCTGCTGCCATGTCAACCGAACATAAACTTTGAAACCATAAAAACTCACAAAATAATTTTGATTGATTTGAGGCTAGTCTGTTCAATATTTTTCTCAATCATTCTGAAAGACACGAAAAAATAAATTAAATCAACTTTGATAATTTTTTTTTCTAAAATTGGATTCTGTAAATTTATTTTTCGGCATATCGGTGAAAAGTAGTTATGAAATTGATAAAGATGGATAGAGAAGTGAGAAGAAAATTTACAGATGTTGAAAAGAGCGAAAGAGCATTTTTGCGAGGAAACTTATTAACGTACACCATACTTTACCCTGCAACATTTCATTATTTAGGAGAAGTAGTACCGGGATAGAGGTGGCACTACCTTAACCTATACAATGAAATCTGGTTGGTCCGAAGTCTACATGTGGTGGACACGTAAAATATGGCGTACGTTAAGCTCCAGAAAGCTTCCCTATTGCGCGCAATGGTTCCATCGATGCGCTAGCCGTGTTGATATTTCGTTATCACGGCATGAATGCACTGTATGAGTGCTAATCATTAGGGTCAACGGTCCAATTTGGCTAAGCCCGAATTATTTTGAACCATTGATTTGATTTGATTTTTAAAGCCTATTATTATGATTTTTAAGATAAGTTAACCACCGTTAATTAATTTTGTAAATTTATTTTTCGGCATATCGGTGAAAAGTAGTTATGAAATTGATAAAGATGGATAGAGAAGTGAGAAGAAAATTTACAGATGTTGAAAAGAGCGTGTCCACCACATGTAGACTTCGGACCAACCAGATTTCATTGTATAGGTTAAGGTAGTGCCACCTCTATCCCGGTACTACTTCTCCTAAATAATGAAATGTTGCAGGGTAAAGTATGGTGTACGTTAATAAGTTTCCTCGCAAAAATGCTCTTTCGCTCTTTTCAACATCTGTAAATTTTCTTCTCACTTCTCTATCCATCTTTATCAATTTCATAACTACTTTTCACCGATATGCCGAAAAATAAATTTACAAAATTAATTAACGGTGGTTAACTTATCTTAAAATTGGATTCGAAGAATTTCCATTCACTTCTGTCAATTTTGTTCACTTTTGTTCATTATCGTAATTTTTGTCAGTTATGTTATTTTTGTTTTTTTTGTCATTTTTGAAATTTTTGTTATTTTTGTTATTTATGAAATTTTGGTAGTTTTTGAAATTTTTGACATTGTTGTAATTTTTGTAATGTTTATAATTTTTAATAATTTTTTTTTTATTTTTGTAATTTTTTGTAATTTTTGTAATTTTTGTTATTTATGTAATTTTTGTAATTTTTGTAATTTTTGAAATTTTTGTAATTTTTGTAATTTTTGTAATTTTTGTAATTTTTGTAATTTTTCTAATTCTTGTAATTTCTGTAATTTTTGTCATTTTTGTAATTTTTGTATTTTTTGTAATTTTTGTAATTTTAGTAATTTTTGTAATTTTTGTAATTTTTGTAATTTATGTAATTTTAGTAATTTTTGTAATTTTTGTAATTTTTGTAATTTTTGTAATTTTTGTAATTTTTGTAATTTTTGTAATTTTTGTAATTTTTGTAATTTTTGTAATTTTTGTAATTTTTGTAAATTTTGTAAATTTTGTAATTTTTGTAATTTTTGTAATTTTTGTAATTTTTGTAATTTTTGTAATTTTTGTAATTTTTGTAATTTTTTGTAATTTTTGTAATTTTTGTAATTTTTGTAATTTTTGTAATTTTTGTAATTTTTGTAATTTTTGTAATATTTGTAATTTTTGTTATTTTTGTAATTTTTGTTATTTTTGTCATTTTTGTAATTTTTAACATTTTTGTCATTTTTATAATTTTTTGATATTTTGTAATTTTTTTGATTTTTGAAATTTTTTATATTTTTGTTATTTTTTGTAATTTTTGTAATTTTTGTCATTTTTGTAATTTTTGTCATTTTTGTAATTTTTGTAATTTTTGTAATTTTTGTAATTTTTGTAATTTTTGTAATTTTTGTAATTTTTGTAATTTTTGTAATTTTTGTAATTTTTGTAATTTTTGTAATTTTTGTAATTTTTGTAATTTTTGTAATTTTTGTAATTTTTGTAATTTTTGTAATTTTTGTAATTTTTGTAATTTTTGTAATTTTTGTAATTTTTGTAATTTTTGTTATTTTTGCAATTTTTGTAATTTCTGTTATTTTTGTAATTTTTGTAATTTTTGTAATATTTGTAATTTTTGTAATTTTTGTAATTTTTGTAATTTTTGTAATTTTTGTAATTTTTGTAATTTTTGTAATTTTTGTAATTTTTGTAATTTTTGTAATTTTTGTAATTTTTGTAATTTTTGTTATTTTTGTAATTTTTGAAATTTTTAATTTTTGTAATTTTTGTAATTTTTGTAATTTTTGTGATTTTTGTAATTTTTGTAACTTTTGTAATTTTTGTAATTTTTTATAGTTTTTGTAATTTTTTTAATTTTTGTAATTTTTGTAATTTTTTTAATTTTTTTAATTTTTGTAATTTTTGTATTTTTTGTAATTTTTTAATTTTTGTTATTTTTGTATTTTTTTGTTATTTTTTGTAATTTTTGTAATTTTTGTAATTTTTGTAATTTTTGTAATTTTTGTAATTTTTGTAATTTTTGTAATTTTTGTAATTTTTGTAATTTTTGTCATTTTTGTCATTTTTGTCATTTTTTTCATTTTTGTCATTTTTGTCATTTTTGTAATATTTGTAATTTTTGTAATTATTGTAATTATTTGTAATTTTTGTAATTTTTGTAATTTTTCTAGTTTATGTTATTTTTTTCATTTTTGTCATTTTTGTCATTTTTGTCATTTTTGTCATTTTTGTCATTTTTGTCGTTTTTGTCATTTTTGTCATTTTTGTCATTTTTGTCATTTTTGTCATTTTTGTCATTTTTGTCATTTTTGTCATTTTTGTCATTTTTGTCATTTTTGTCATTTTTGTCATTTTTGTCATTTTTGTCATTTTTGTCATTTTTGTCATTTTTGTCATTTTTGTCATTTTTGTCATTTTTGTCATTTTTGTCATTTTTGTCATTTTTGTCATTTTTGTCATTTTTGTCATTTTTGTCATTTTTGTCATTTTTGTCATTTTTGTCATTTTTGTCATTTTTGTCATTTTTGTCATTTTTGTCATTTTTGTCATTTTTGTCATTTTTGTCATTTTTGTCATTTTTGTCATTTTTGTCATTTTTGTCATTTTTGTCATTTTTGTCATTTTTGTCATTTTTGTCATTTTTGTCATTTTTGTCATTTTTGTCATTTTTGTCATTTTTGTCATTTTTGTCATTTTTGTCATTTTTGTCATTTTTGTCATTTTTGTCATTTTTGTCATTTTTGTCATTTTTGTCATTTTTGTCATTTTTGTCATTTTTGTCATTTTTTTCATTTTTTTCATTTTTGTCATTTTTGTCATTTTTGTCATTGTTGTCATTTTTGTCATTTTTGTCATTTTTGTCATTTTTGTCATTTTTGTCATTTTTGTCATTTTTGTCATTTTTGTCATTTTTGTCATTTTTGTCATTTTTGTCATTTTTGTAATTTTTGTAATTTTTGTCATTTTTGTCATTTTTGTCATTTTTGTCATTTTTGTCATTTTTGTCATTTTTGTCATTTTTGTCATTTTTGTCATTTTTGTCATTTTTGTCATTTTTGTCATTTTTGTCATTTTTGTCATTTTTGTCATTTTTGTCATTTTTGTCATTTTTGTCATTTTTGTCATTTTTGTCATTTTTGTCATTTTTGTCATTTTTGTCATTTTTGTCATTTTTGTCATTTTTGTCATTTTTGTCATTTTTGTCATTTTTGTCATTTTTGTCATTTTTGTCATTTTTGTCATTTTTGTCATTGTTGTCATTTTTGTCATTTTTGTCATTTTTGTCATTTTTGTCATTTTTGTCATTTTTGTCATTTTTGTCATTTTTGTCATTTTTGTCATTTTTGTCATTTTTGTCATTTTTGTCATTTTTGTCATTTTTGTCATTTTTGTCATTTTTGTCATTTTTGTCATTTTTGTCATTTTTGTCATTTTTGTCATTTTTGTCATTTTTGTCATTTTTGTCATTTTTGTCATTTTTGTCAATTTTTTATTTTTGTCATTTTTGTCATTTTTGTCATTTTTGTCATTTTTGTAATTTTTGTAATTTTTGTAATTTTTGTAATTTTTGTAATTTTTGTAATTTTTGTAATTTTTGTAATTTTTGTAATTTTTGTAATTTTTGTAATTTTGTAATTTTTGTCATTTTTGTCATTTTTGTAATTTTTGTAATTTTTGTCATTTTTGTCAGTTTTGTCATTTTTGTCATTTTTGTCATTTTTGTGATTTTTGTAATTTTTGTAATTTTTGTTATTTTGGTAATTTTGGTAATTTTTGTCATTTTTGTCATTTTTGTCATTTTTGTCATTTTTGTCATTTTTGTCATTTTTGTCATTTTTGTCATTTTTGTCATTTTTGTAATTTTTGTAATTTTGGTAATTTTGGTAATTTTGGTAATTTTGGTAATTTTGGTATTTTTTGTCATTTTTGTCATTTTTGTCATTTTTGTCATTTTTGTCATTTTTGTCATTTTTGTCATTTTTGTCATTTTTGTCATTTTTGTCATTTTTGTCATTTTTGTCATTTTTGTCATTTTTGTCATTTTTGTCATTTTTGTCATTTTTGTCATTTTTGTCATTTTTGTCATTTTTGTCATTTTTGTCATTTTTGTCATTTTTGTCATTTTTGTCATTTTTGTCATTTTTGTCATTTTTGTCATTTTTGTCATTTTTGTCATTTTTGTCATTTTTGTCATTTTTGTCATTTTTGTCATTTTTGTCATTTTTGTCATTTTTGTCATTTTTGTCATTTTTGTCATTTTTGTCATTTTTGTCATTTTTGTCATTTTTGTCATTTTTTTTTTTATTTTTGTAATTTTTCAAATTTTTGTTATTTTTGTCATTTTTTTTAATTTTTGTCATTTAAAAGCTACATTAAAATTACATTGCATTAAATTCATGATACAAAATTTCTCATGATTCACATACTCAGATAAAAAATTATATAAGATACAATCTGATAGTACTGAAACGAGATTTCTGAGCATGATGAAATAAGATTAATTTGGGTTTTTTGTTGCATGAAAACAGCTCGACTTTTTATACAAGCAACAGGATATTTCCAAATCAGCCTCCTTTCATTCAGAAATTTATCAATTCTCGTCAGGTTCCAAGCCAACAATCCAATACAACATAATTCAACATTCATCACAAGCTGTCGCATATTGCGCAAAACGGATTCCGCCAGAATCTCAATAATGAGATTTACCACAATCAGCGAAATATTGGCCGGCCGGCGCGATATGGGGAACATTCATCCGGATGCCGTTTGTCTTGAGTGAGAGTCCTTTCCCAGTTCCCATTCTCGAACCAAACATCACGGATCGGGTTGAGTCATGAGCCTCTGGACTGGACAAATGGCGTCTCGATTGTTGACGTCGTCGTCGTCGTCTTCTGCCTATGACGCGGAGCAACAAGCACCAAGACGGAGCGATAATTAACGTCCTGTGGGAAATGTAATGGCATAGCCTGACCTAGACCAGGTTTCTCCTTCTCGGCTGGGTGTCTCCCAAGAAGCCACAATATTTCCAACCAAATGTCCCTCATCACAAAGTATGGCAGCTGAGGTGGTGCGTGACTGTGGTTTTGCTCCGGACGCGACAAGAATGCACAATATCCGTCACCATCTACTTATCAAGTGAAGATCTCACACTGTCATCTATTCACGCCACGCTGACTCGAGAATAACTCCTCGACACCGGTCCTGGGGGAAAAGTGGCCCTCCAAAGTGGCCTCACCGAGACCAAGTGCAACTAACTAAACAGGAAACCGAGCTGCAGCTCAGAAAGGGCGGAAACACGTTGTGAGGACACAAGAGGCTGCGGGATGCGCCATGGCACAAGCAAGCTCTCAACTCAACCGGAAGTGCAGGAAATGGACTTCTTCCCGGTGGGAAGGCAATTTATCTCAAGGAGCCGCGTTTATCCTGGCGGGTGAGCTGACTTAATCTTAATTGGACCGTTTCACCGCACAGTGGTCGGGGCTGCGGCAAAACGTGATTAATTTTCACTGGGTGGTTTCCGTGGGAAGACTTTAAAAAAATCATAAAAAATGCTTCATTGACAACATCAATGTTTTCTATTCATAATATCGTGGTTACTTAAAAATGCATAAGTCTTCTTCAACATACATTTTATTCTTCCAGTATTCACTAGGCGGAAACAATTAACAGATCCTCATGGTTGACATGGAACTCACCAGAACAAAAACTGAAGACTTACAGCAGAAAATGGCGAAGAAAGCAGCAGAGAGGCTATTAGCGAACGATAATGATTTGGTCCTCAGTAATAAAATGATGGAAATGAAGTTTATCGAAAGATCCGTCTCGAGATCTGGAGATTTCATTTTGTCAAGTGCCAACACGGGAGTTAACCCGCCGGAAATTTGTGCACACAATTACGATGTCAAGATTGGACCTTGGACGAGCTGTTACATTTTTTAACTAAATAAAAATCATTTGTAAGTCGAATTATAAAAACGTTTTTTATGCTGATGGAGCAATATCTCAGGTGATATGGCATGATGATTTATTTTTTTTAAATTCTTTACATACTTTACTTCGTAAGCTAATTATGCAAAAGGATTGGTTTTTAAGTTAATCAATCTGACTTACCATTGACAATTTTACCGATGATTTGAAAACAAATTCGACACTGTTTGCAATCTATGAAAAGTAGGCCATAACGTGGTTTTCTGTCGATAGTAAATGGATATTTGTTTAGTCGGTTTATTTTTAAAGATTTGATGAGTTAAATACAAATTTGTGAAATATTTTGTTCCTATTTTTTGTGTAGTATGGCAGCGCTTATGTAATTACACCACTAGAATCAGTATGAGGTGGGTTTTCTGGTGAATATATATTTATTGCGAAAATTTTGCGTTAATATACTCAAAATCCTGTGGAATTTAAGTGCAAGAAAATTTGAATAGATTACAAATTGACAAAAAGTTCAAAAACAGCTGCGTTTGAAAATTCTTCAAAATTTCTATATATCTATCATATTTTTCAGTCTAAAAATGCAAAAATGTGTCAAGTTACGTCAACATTTCAACCTAATTTCAAAAATTTATCTGGTGGGAAACGTACATCTTCTAACTTCAACCTTCATGGACACTTAGTGAATTTTTTTCTCGAGCATTTCGTAGCTCATCTGCAGTCTTTTTCCGTAGCATGTTTTTTCAAACTTTTTCTCAGATTTTCAATAAAGGAAAACTCAAGTGTTAAAGTAGAATATTGCTTTAACTGATAAAAAAAAATTCTTAAAAATAAAAAAAGATACAATTAAAATTTTTAACCCAATAAAAAGCAGATTAACGAGATTACGAGATTTCCAAAACTATATTTTTTGTAAGAATCGGTAGAGAAATAAGATAGATATAACGGTTTCAAGCGAGGAGTGTTAAATTGATACTCAAGGTCTGATCAGGTAGTTTTTCCAGGGCTTTTAGGGTGCGTCCATAAAAAAAAAGTAGTGACGCTAAATTTAAGATTTCAACTATTTATTGAGGGTCCCTGAAGAGATTGTGAAGAAAGCGCAATTTTTGAATTCAGATTTCATAATTCAGAATGCAGATTTGAAATTCAGAAAAAAGATTCAGCGTGTAAATGAATTTGACAATCAACATAATTTGATGAGGAATTCAAAAGATCATGGACTTAATATTGCTTGTCAATTCAATTTCCAGATTTCAAATTTTTAATTTTAAATAAGCTGAAAACCTCAAATAAAAAGTAAGTTTAAGTTTTTTGTTGTATGCGAAAAACCCAAATTTTATTTTAAAAAATTATCTGCAGTATTTTTATTATAGAATTGATTTTATATGAAAAAATGTTTGCTGTTAAAGAAACATGTACCTAATCTTCATCTTAAATATCTGCACAAAATTTTATATTTTATCGTTGTATTGTTTAACATTATGCACACAATCAGGGCACCAAAATTCGGCATATTATATTTTCAAAACCAATAGATAAATTTCGGCTAATTTGATATATTTGAGTAATGGGAAGTGTCGTGTTTTGTAGGATGTAGGATGTAGGATGAGGTTTCATTATTATATTCACAACATTTCATTTCTGCCTTTTTATGGAGCATACTAGCGGCAAGCGGAAAAAAACGAGTCGCATTTGGTCCGCAATGTGATAATATTGAAGTTTTTAAAAGCCAAATTTCAAGCTTTTTAGTAAACAATTTGGTTCAAATTTGTATCAAGCCAATGTGATCCAAAAATCTGACGATTTTTATCTCTTATTTTTTTTAAATTTGATGTTGTTGAAAAAAGGTTAAAATCTTTGAATATGCAGAATAGTTTGGAAGATTGGACTTGTTTGATTAGAGTTTTGAATTGGTTTTCTGTTATTTAAAATGGAAGGCCCTCCTAAAAAAAAGCATGTTTTATGCTTAACTTAACTAATTTTGATCTACTAGACTCAAATTCAAAAATTTAAACCATCGATGAAAGCGGATTCAGCTCTCCTTTCAGTTTATGGACAAGCTTTTTAAAGCTATATTTCAATACGAAAACTTTTAATGTAAAAGTAATTAAAAATTAATAATTATATAGTTACAATCAAAATTTGATTTAATTTTTTTATTATTCGTGCATTGTTGGGCAAAACATAAGCATAAATCAAATCCCAAGTAACAATTTTAGCTTTATCATGGTCAGCAAAATTTCGTGTGGACTGTAACATTAATCTTCATAAAAAGCTTAAGCGCATTCTATTACACCACTTGGACTCTAATAAAGCCAAAATCAGGCTATTTGGCCCTACCCTAGAAACGTCATCAAGACATATCATTGTTGGTCATCAATGTTGGTCACCAAAGCTTTTAAAAAGTTATTATTCAACATTTTAGAAATTTTTGTTTTTTTCGATTCTGGGTGTTCTCGGAGTCTTTTTTTTATTTTTTCCAGCAACCATAATGGTTGATGAATGATGATTTCATTATTCAGATATGATCTGGTAAAATTTATAGCCAAAAAACCAATGTTTTATCCATATTATGAGTATCTTTTCTACAGCCAGTCAACATTTTAGGTGAAATGTGTATGAAATAGTAGGGTGATTTGCCAATCCTTGTCCCCTAACCCATTGTTGCACAGCATGACTTAAATTGTCAATATTTTAGCTGTTTTTCAACTTTTCCTCAAAAATAATACTGAATCATGTAATTCGGAATGTTTTCTAATGAAATGAGGCTTTTGTGATATTTTCTGCTGGTAACTGTGCATCTTAAGACAGATTTAATTTTTTTTTGTTTTTTTCGCACGATTTTTGTGCTAATTGTTAACAAAAACCTTAACATTCCTTCTACGGCAAATAAGGTTTTACGTCAGAACAAAACATTTTTCGTATCAGTTTTCTATACGAAACGTTTGTTGGGCAGTTTAAACACCATGATTTTGAAAAAAAAAATTATGATACAAACTTAACCAGAAAATATGTTGGATCGTGCAACAATTGGTCCGCTCAATCTCCTCCTGCCCCATTGTTGTACATAATTCCGCTGTATAATTTGTTTGGAAATTTCAAATTTATAAATTCGTATACCTCCAATAACTTTGTTTGGTTGTTTTTACAACAAAAAAATAGCAATAAAAGTTTTGAAAGCGATTGATTAAGTCCTGAATTATAACGTGTTTTGAATTAGTATGGAGGCTTTTACGGAAAAATCCAAATTTCCATTCAAAAACCATCAGAGATGAACTGAAAGTTCAAAAACATAATTTTGTATTTTTTAAATATTTTTTGGTTCTTGCAATACATTGCATGTGAATAAAAACTAAACCTAACTTGTACTTCAGAAATGATAGTCATTGTCATACAAAAAATTCAAAGAAGGTAAATATTTTTTAATTTTAGTGTATTGACAGCTAATTTGAAAGCTGGTTAACCAGATGAAAATAAGAATCGCATTATACTGCTTTGCATAGCCAATAAGTGTGATGATTCAAAACTTTCGCAAAAACATATCATGAAATTATTGAAAGCTTCAGAAAGCAAAACCTGCAATTTTACTATACTTTTCAATGGATTACGATTTTTTATTTCGAAATTGTTATAACTTTTTTCATGAAATACTTTTCTTCTTCTCATGCTGGCAAACAATTATTCATAGGAATGGGCAAAATCAATAATTTAAAACGAAATTCATTTCTAACTTATTTGAATTTCTTGTATATGCGAAAAGTTCTTCTTGCATACAAATTGTCATACAACATTGAACACGTTCATTGACTACGTGCAACTAAAACAACTCGAATTGTCTATTGATATGACATGTTTTTTTCTGAATAAGTGGATATTTACGTTTAACTAGTAATTTTAGTAAATTCTGTGCTTAAATTAATAATTTTACACTCAAAATTTTCACATTTTTTGCACTCAATGTTGATTTTAATAGTTAATTCAATAATACAAAGACACTTTATATATCCATAAGTTTATTTTTTCTACCGTCAAATCTTAAAAATGAAGTTTTGAAATTATTAAACGCGTTGAAAAACTTATGTTTTCAAAATTTAATATTTTTTATTTACTTTTATTTTTATAATTAATATTAGTTCTTTATATGACAGTCGGGCTATTTGCATTGTCTGAAAAATGTCAAAGTCAACTCAACTCCATTGGCTTTGAGAGACTACTTTTTCATCAGATTTATTTTGAAATCCTTTATCCCGACCATTTACTCAACATTTTATGCAAAGAATCTAAAAGCTGTTCTGAAAAAATCTGTTTCTCTAATTTCGTGACGACAAATCTAAAAGAATTTTATTCCATGTCAACAGCGATCCCTTTAATATTGTTATTAATATTGTTAGAATATTGTACAGAAGGAAAACTACGACCCTTAATCTCAGAAACTAGAAGTCGAAGGTTGGAAGACCCGAAATATTACTTATCTAACGTGCAATTTTCTCAGGAATTCGAACCTGCCGTCGAGTTGCCGTCACTGGAGACATCTAAGTGAATCTTTATTTGGCCCTTATCATCCAGAAAAATAAACAGTCATAGCTTTGTGAAACTTAATTTAACCCAAAACAGTTTTTCAGCCGGAAAACTCTTGGTAAGCATTTCTATGTGATGTGATTGTTTCCTGAAGATTGATGAAATGCTACAGAGGTTACATTATTTACAAATAAACCCACTTATATGAAAAAGATATTTAAATCTATTAACTTTTCGAAAAAAAAAATTTTATACAAAATTGTATAGCATGAGCATAAATCAGTCAAACGATCTGAAAGTTTGGGCGTGGTTGTGACCATTTTCAAGTTTTAAATTGAGATTCATTATTTTAAAAATCGATCGACTTCCAAGTGAGTCCTAAAACATTTATTTTGTAAAATTGGATCTTCTTCATAGGGGTAAAAGGGGTCTAAACAGATCACGTTCCCTATTTTTTTCACCTGTTAATAGCCACTTAAAAATCAAGCATTAAATACCTTTAAGTTCATTCTATGGGATTTTGAAGACATAAAGATTTTTGTTGGTAGGACATATAAAGAAAAAGGCTCAACACTGGGCAAATTAGGTTAAATAACACTCAACTCAAATGGCTTCGGGTAAATTAAGAGGTGGATTTGAGTTTCTGAGAAAACTTCACGGGTGATAAATGCTATTCCAGACACTCAAACCGGCGGCTTTGTGTTTTTTTTTGAGGTCGAATTGGAATTGGAAAGTGCATTCGACGGTCTATATGGAAGACCCCCCCCCCCCCCTCATAAGGGGCCGTCTAAAAATTAGATTGCATTTGAACTAGAAGATCTCATAATAAGCTTCCGTAACAAATATCAGCCTATTTGACCTCATGGTGACTGATTTTTAAAATGTGCAACCATTGGAAAAAATCGGACAACATTATGCACGACACAAAATTTGCCTGTGCAACTATTGGGCACAGACAAGCTGTTTCAAATGATTTTTTAAATTTTTACGTCACTTTTTTCAAACACTTGAACTTTTGGGTCTTGTTGACCAATCCTGTATGAGTGCATCGACAAAAAAAAATCGAGTGAATTTGGTTAAAATCACTAAAATACAGCATAAACACCAAAATCAAGTGCTTAGCTGTGCAACGATTGGCAAATCACCCTATATTAAAATAAATGCGCCTCGTCAAATCTGATGGTCAATCATGATGGAATTGATGAAAAAAAGGCCGGAAAAAGTATATTCCAATGCTTGTATTGTGAATCCATCAACATGGCGTCATTTTGTGCCCTTCGATTTTGCAACCAACATGGCGTGAGTCAATTCATAGTTTTATTATGGTTTAATGATGATCCCAAAAAAAGCTACGATTTGACGTTTCTCTCGCAAGCCAACCAATTACACGCTAAGGATGAGTTCCTCATTTCTGAGTTGTTAATCATTAGTACAGTAAATGAGGACAGACTTTTTTAATGAATAGGGATTGGTTGTGAACGACCCGTGGAATAAATCATGAGTTGAGGTCAAATTTCGTTGTCTGACGCCATCTTGAAATCCAAGATGGCGGCTTCTGCTGAACTTTAAAATGGTGTGAATGACTTTAAATCGCATGAATCCCCAAAAAATATGGGTATTGGGTGAAAAGGCTCAACGCGTAGAAGTCGAATTTCGCTTTCAGACGCCATCTTGAAATTCAAGATGGCGGCATCCGCTCATCTTTTAATGCTGTAAATGACAAAAAGTCGCATTTAACCACCTCTAGACGGATATTAGGTGAAAGGGCTAAACTAGAAGAAGTCGATTTTTTTTCTTTCCGACGCCATCTTGAAATCCAAGATGGCGGCTTCCGATAAACTTTGAAATGCTGTTAATCACTGGAAATCGCATGAAAGGCCAACAATATTAGTATTTGGTTGAAGGGCTCATAGTCGTATTTTGCTATCGGACGTCATTTTAAAATCCAAGATGGCGGCTTCCACTGAACTTCAAAATGCTGTTAATGCTGTTAAAATTTCGATATCAGGCGTCATCTTGAAATCCAAGATGGCGGCTTCCACTGAACATTAAAGTGATTGAAATCACTGAAAGTCCCTTGAAGTTCCCACAATACGGTGATTGGGTAAAATAGCTTAACCAGTTTAAGAGGAATTTCTCTATCAGGCGCCATCTTGAAATCCAAGATGGCTACCTTCGCTGAACCTTAAAATGCTGGAATAACTAAAAATCGCATGAAACCCCCACAATATGGGTATTGGCTAAAGGGCTTAACTAAAAAAACAAAATTTTGCTATCAGGTGCATCTCGAAATACAAGATGGCGGCTTCCACTGAATTTGGAAATGTTGTTAATCACTAAAAATAGCTTGAAGCTCCCACAATACGGGTATTGGGTTAAAGGACCAAACGAGTAGAAGTCGAAGTTTTCTATCAAACGCCATCTTGAAATCCAAAATAGCAGCTTCCACTGAGCTTGAAAATAATTCAAATCACTGAAAATTATGGGTATTAAATGAAAGGACTACACTAGAAGAAGTCGAATTTAGCTATCTGACGCCATTATCAATCCAAGATGGTGGCATTCGCTGTTCTTTTCAAAGCTAGAAATAACTGAAAATCTCATGATACATCCACAATACGGGCGATTGGGTGAAAGGGTAAACCCTTTCAGCATTCCAGAGAAACGCGAAACGAGATATTCGACTTCTATCGTTTAGCCTTATTACCTTATACAATATATTTTGGGGGTTTCATATCTTTTTCATTCATTTACAGTATTTTTAAGTTCTGCTGAAGCCACCATCTTGGATTTCAAGATAGCGCCAGAAAGCAGAAATTAACTTCTTATAGCTTATCCCAATTAAGAAATATCCATATTTTGGAGGTTTCATGCAATATTCAATGATTTATAACATTTTAAAAGTTTTCAAGATGGCGTCAGATAGCGAAATTCGACTTCTACTCGTATAGTTCTTTTACCCAATACCAATATTGTTTGGATTGCATATCATTTTAAGTCATGTACTACATTACAAAGTGCAGCAGAAGCCGCCATCTTGGATTTCAATATGGCGTCAGACAACGAAATTCGACTTCTACCGGTTGATCTCTTTCAACTTATACCCGTATTGAAAGGGTTTTATGCAATATTCAGTCATATACAGTATTTTCAAGTTGAGTGGTAGCCGCCATCTTGGAATTTAAGATGGCGACGGACAACGGAAATCGACTTCTACCCTTAATCATTTTCACCCAGTTACCATATTGTGAAGGTTTCATGATATTTTCAGTAATTTACAGCTTTGAAAATAAAAGCGGAATCCGCCATCTTGGATAAATGATGGCGTCAAGCAACAAATTTTCTTCCAACTATTTAGGCCCTTTTACTCAATACTCATATTGTAATGATATTCATAAAACTTCCGGTAATTTCAAGATTTCATAGATTTTTATTTATATATTTTAATTTCAACTCAAAACCAACACACATTACTTATCAAAAATGTGTAAAACTGGGAGTTCCAATTCAAATATGTGCTATCTAGCCTGAGCGTGTCCTGTTTTGACATCTTGATCGAGAACTGTCACTAGGTTTTATGGTGGTTTAATAATCATGCACTGAGTGCTATTATAGAACATGCAAAAGAAAGCTTCGAGCGAACTTCAAAGATTGT
>NW_026597070.1:0-15425 GCF_029784155.1 Uranotaenia lowii | reverse complement strand
TCATTTTGTCATTTTTGTCATTTTTTGTCATTTTTGTCATTTTTGTCATTTTTGTCATTTTCGTCATTTTTGTCATTTTTGTCAGTTTTGTCAGTTTTGTCAGATTTGTCATTTTTGTCATTTTTGTCATTTTTGTCATTTTTGTCATTTTTGTCATTTTTGTCATTTTTGTCATTTTTGTCATTTTTGTCATTTTTGTCATTTTTGTCATTTTTGTCATTTTTGTCATTTTTGTCATTTTTGTCATTTTTGTCATTTTTGTCATTTTTGTCATTTTTGTCATTTTTGTCATTTTTGTCATTATTGTCATTTATATCATTTTTGTCATTTTGTCATTTTTTGTCATTTTTGTCATTTTTGTCATTTTTGTCATTTTTCTCATTTTTCTCATTTTTGTCATTTTTGTCATTTTTGTCATTTTTGTCATTTTTGTCATTTTTGTCATTTTTGTCATTTTTGTCATTTTTGTCATTTTTGTCATTTTGTCATTTTTGTCATTTTTGTCATTTTTGTCATTTTTGTCATTTTTGTCATTTTTGTCATTTTTGTCATTTTTGTCATTTTTGTCATTTTTGTCATTTTTGTCATTTTTGTCATTTTTGTCATTTTTGTCATTTTTGTCATTTTTGTCATTTTTGTCATTTTTGTCATTTTTGTCATTTTTGTCATTTTTGTCATTTTTGTCATTTTTGTCATTTTTGTCATTTTGTCATTTTTGTCATTTTTGTCATTTTTGTCATTTTTGTCATTTTTGTCATTTTTGTCATTTTTGTCAGTTTTGTCAGTTTTGTCATTTTTGTCATTTTTGTCATTTTTGTCATTTTTGTCATTTTTGTCATTTTTGTCATTTTTGTCATTTTTGTCATTTTTGTCATTTTTGTCATTTTTGTCATTTTTGTCATTTTGTCATTTTTGTCATTTTTGTCATTTTTGTCATTTTTGTCATTTTTGTCATTTTTGTCATTTTTGTCATTTTTGTCATTTTTGTCATTTTTGTCATTTTTGTCATTTTTGTCATTTTTGTCATTTTTGTCATTTTTTGTCATTTTTGTCATTTTTGTCATTTTTGTCATTTTTGTCATTTTTGTCATTTTTGTCATTTTTGTCATTTTTGTCATTTTTGTCATTTTTGTCATTTTTGTCATTTTTGTCATTTTTGTCATTTTTGTCATTTTTGTCATTTTTGTCATTTTTGTCATTTTTGTCATTTTTGTCATTTTTGTCATTTTTGTCATTTTTGTCATTTTTGTCATTTTTGTCATTTTTGTCATTTTTGTCATTTTTGTCATTTTTGTCATTTTTGTCATTTTTGTCATTTTTGTCATTTTTGTCATTTTTGTCATTTTTGTCATTTTTGTCATTTTTGTCATTTTTGTCATTTTTGTCATTTTTGTCATTTTTGTCATTTTTGTCATTTTTGTCATTTTTGTCATTTTTGTCATTTTTGTCATTTTTGTCATTTTTGTGATTTTTGTGATTTTTGTCATTTTTGTCATTTTTGTGATTTTTTGTGATTTTTTGTGATTTTTGTGATTTTTGTGATTTTTGTGATTTTTGTGATTTTTGTCATTTTTGTCATTTTTGTCATTTTTGTCATTTTTGTCATTTTTGTCATTTTTGTCATTTTTGTCATTTTTGTCATTTTTGTCATTTTTGTCATTTTTGTCAATTTTGTCAATTTTGTCATTTTGTCATTTTTGTCATTTTTGTCATTTTTGTCATTTTTGTCATTTTTGTCATTTTTGTCATTTTTGTCATTTTTGTCATTTTTGTCATTTTTGTCATTTTTGTCATTTTTGTCATTTTTGTCATTTTTGTCATTTTTGTCATTTTTGTCATTTTTGTCATTTTTGTCATTTTTGTCATTTTTGTCATTTTTGTCATTTTTGTCATTTTTGTCATTTTTGTCATTTTTGTCATTTTTGTCATTTTTGTCATTTTTGTCATTTTTGTCATTTTTGTCATTTTTGTCATTTTTGTCATTTTTGTCATTTTTGTCATTTTTGTCATTTTTGTCATTTTTGTCATTTTTGTCATTTTTGTCATTTTTGTCATTTTTGTCATTTTTGTCATTTTTGTCATTTTTGTCATTTTTGTCATTTTTGTCATTTTTGTCATTTTTGTCATTTTTGTCATTTTTGTCATTTTTGTCATTTTTGTCATTTTTGTCATTTTTGTCATTTTTGTCATTTTTGTCATTTTTGTCATTTTTGTCATTTTTGTCATTTTTGTCATTTTTGTCATTTCTGTCATTTTTGTCATTTTTGTCATTTTTGTCATTTTTGTCATTTTTGTCATTTTTGTCATTTTTGTCATTTTTGTCATTTTTGTCATTTTTGTCATTTTTGTCATTTTTGTCATTTTTGTCATTTTTGTCATTTTTGTCATTTTTGTCATTTTTATCATTTTTGTCATTTTTGTCATTCTTGTCATTTTTGTCATTCTTGTCATTTTTGTCATTTTTGTCATTTTTGTCATTTTTGTCATTTTTGTCATTTTTGTCATTTTTGTCATTTTTGTCATTTTTGTCATTTTTGTCATTTTTGTCATTTTTGTCATTTTTGTCATTTTTGTCATTTTTGTCATTTTTGTCATTTTTGTCATTTTTGTCATTTTTGTCATTTTTGTCATTTTTGTCATTTTTGTCATTTTTGTCATTTTTGTCATTTTTGTCATTTTTGTGATTTTTGTGATTTTTGTGATTTTTGTGATTTTTGTCATTTTTGTGATTTTTGTGATTTTTGTGATTTTTTGTGATTTTTGTGATTTTTGTGATTTTTGTCATTTTTGTCATTTTTGTCATTATTGTCATTTTTGTCATTTTTGTCATTTTTGTCATTTTTGTCATTTTTGTCATTTTTGTCATTTTTGTCATTTTTGTCATTTTTGTCATTTTTGTCATTTTTGGCAATTTTGTCAATTTTGTCATTTTTGCCATTTTTGTCATTTTTGTCATTTTTGTTATTTTTGTCATTTTTGTCATTTTTGTCATTTTTGTCATTTTTGTCATTTTTGTCATTTTTGTCATTTTTGTCATTTTTGTCATTTTTGTCATTTTTGTCATTTTTGTCATTTTTGTCATTTTTGTCATTTTTGTCATTTTTGTCATTTTTGTCATTTTTGTCATTTTTGTCATTTTTGTCATTTTTGTCATTTTTGTCATTTTTGTCATTTTTGTCATTTTTGTCATTTTTGTCATTTTTGTCATTTTTGTCATTTTTGTCATTTTTGTGTTTTTTTTGTCATATTTTTTTGCGTTTTTGTGATTTTTTTTTATTTTGGTTATTTTTGCTATTTTTGTCATTTTTGTCATTATTGTCATTTTTGTTATTTTTGTAATTTTTGTCATTTTTGTAATTTTTGTAATTTTTGTAAGTTTTGTAATTTTTGTAATTTTTGTAATATTTGTAATTTTTGTAATTTTTGTCATTTTTGTAATTTTTGTAATTTTTGTAATTTTTGTAATTTTTGTAATTTTTGTAATTTTTGTAATTTTTGTAATTTTTGTAATTTTAGTAATTTTGTTATTTTTGTACTTTTTGTAATTTTTGTATTTTTTGTAATTTTTGTATTTTTTGTAATTTTTTTAATTTTTTTAATTTTTGTCATTATTGCCATTTTTGTTACTTTTTTTTATTTTGGTTTTTTTTGTCATTTTTGTCTTTTTGGCATTTTTTTTGTTTTTGTCATTTTTGGATTTTTGAATTTTTTTTCATTTTTGTCATTTTGGTATTTTTTGTCATTTTTTAAGCGTTTTTGTCATTTTTGGAATTTTTTTTATCTAGGTAATTTTTTTCAGTTTTGTCATGTTTGTGGGTTGCTATTATTTTAACTATGTCAACCTTGAACCAAATATGTAGTGTTTGAAACTTTATTGCAGTTTGGCCTCCACAGGTTTCAATACTTTCTACTTTAAAGAACCGTAACCACTCCAAGAAAAAGCATCACCCGAGGAGAAAGAATCGAAAATGCTTTCCACTTCAATTCTTTGCCACTACTGGCTGATGCCGTTCGGCTGTTCTATTATAGTGGAAAATATGATTGTCTAGGTGATTGGTGGAAAAAAGCGACCGGGACTGGGCAGCAAAAACCGAAAAAATATCAAGAAACGGAAAACTGTATGCTCATGCACTTTTGGGAAATCTTAATTCCCACTGGCGGCAAACGAGAGCAGATTCCAGAAATCGGTTAGGTACTCGTACTGCTCTCGAAAGAAATGTAGCAGCAGTTCTGTTTCAGCGTTCCAGTTTTTTTTCCTTCCACTCCAAGGTATTTCTTGAGGTCGATATAGCTTTAGAGCTCTTAAGAAAATTGCTTGGGATGGCTTTAAAAAAACGGATGAAAGCAACAAAGATGGGTTGATGGGTTTTTATTTTGTTTTAAGAGAATGCCCTTTCGAATTGTTATTCTCCCGCGAGTGTCTCTCGAAGGTTTTGATATGTTTTGATATGAAATTCGGAAGGTTATATTTAGAAATTTGATAAATGAAACAACACAAAGATAAAAGTCACGAAAAGGTCGAATAACTCATATTATAAGGGTTAAATGTCATAAATTTGACCTTATCAATAAACGGAGTGATGACGTTATCATCTTGAAGAAACAAAATTATATTCAAGTTGGGCTCAAAACTTGTGAACGTTGACTTTTTCACAGTTATTCGAAGAGAGTTTTTTTTGTGGAATCTTTTCTCGAAATCGCTAGTAGAGGCCAAATATTTTCTAACAACAGAAATAATAGAGCAATTTGTGTTTTGAATCGTCCGCAAACGAAGAGTTGTCGTTTCGATGAAAAAACATTCTTTCATTGATACTTTTCATCCACAGAAGCTATTCAACTCGTTGCTGTTGTTGCAACATTTTTCGCACATAATCCTTAAGACGATGAACTGCGGAAAAGCAAGAAAGCACAAGAAAAACGAACTCTGTCAGAAAACCCCTTCCGTCCCGTTTTCTTCTAAACAACATCTGCAAATATCGGATTGTTGAAAGGCAAAGAAAATAGATAAATCCCGAACAAGCAAAGCAAGCTTGTTTTTTTTCTTCCTTACGTTCGAAGAAACTGTCAGTGTGATCGCAAAAGAAAACACCGATACACAGACAACAATGTCACAACAATGTCCCCATACAAGCAACGGGAACGGCACACTTCGATTGAGAAATGTGATGAAAATTTAAATTCCTGCCCTCCTCAATTGTGGCTGGTGGGGTGACCGGTAAAAATTCAGTTTCAAATCGAAGAGGGATTTCTGCGGACCGAAACTGTCATCGTCAAGTGTGGTGGAGTGGTGGGGAGCGACCCAAGGCGGAGGCGATCTGGACTGGAGCAAAGCCTGTTTTCTTCTTCAAGAAACAACTGATACGATAAATGTTCTGCACTAATATGAGCTTCAGCGATGGTCAATCTAAACGAACTTCTACAATTAGAATTCTACAATTAGAAATTTGAAATCTGTGGAATGAGTTTAGTTGCTACTCTAGAATCGATCTAGATTCTTTGCAAAAAAATCTACAAACCTGTGACACCTTTTATCCCAAGCTAGGCGATACCCAGCCTGTTAGAATATGTGCTACTGTGTACCCCTTGTCGCTAAAATAATGTTAGCGTGTTCGTCTCGTTTGGCTACACTGTTGTACGCCAAAGGACGGTTTAGTTCTAAGTTAGCTTTTCTCCCGATTAAACGTATTTACACCATTCGCGTGCGTTTTATTTCTCCGGGATAAAACCAGTTTTCCATCAAGTCACTTTCCGTACGGCCATCGCCGATTCCGCTGCGAACCTGTCCACTTCGGAATCTATCAGGTTATGGGCCCAGTGGAGGTTTCCGGAAGTGATTCGTGCTGATCGGAACAATCGCGAAAAGTGAATTGCGTGTGTTGCGGTGGTCCGCCATTTTGCGAAATTTGAAATTTCGGTGCGGGAGAAGAAATTTGCTCTAGTGCGTTTTTTGCTTGCGGTGTGCGGTTGGATTTTTCCGTGGCAGCAAAAATGGAAGCAATTTGCAAATTTGTAAAGCTGGATAATCAGAACTGGTCATCCTGGAAGTTCCGGATGGAAATGCTACTGACCAGGGAAGGATTATTTTATGTGGTGGAGGAGCGGAAGCCGGAACCGATGACGGCAAAGTGGTCAGCGGATGACAAAAAGGCTCGAGCGACAATGGGGCTCTGCATAGAAGAGAACCAGTATGGTTTGGTGAAAGCAGCCCAGTCGGCTCGTGATTTTTGGGAGTGTTTGCGGAGGTATCACGAGAAGTGCACCGTGACTTCCAGAGTGTCAGTGCTGAAAAAGTTGTGCAACTTGAATCTGCGGGAAGGTGACGATTTGGAATCGCACCTTTGTGAAATAGACGAGCTATTTGATCGGTTGCAAAGTGCGGGGCAGGAAATGGAAGATTCGCTGAAAATCGCGATGATTTTGCAAAGTTTGCCCGAATCGTATGGTGGCTTAGTGACAGCGCTGGAGGGACGACCGGACGACGATTTGACAATTCAGTTGGTGAAATCCAAACTCTTGGATGAATGGGAGCGCCGAAAGGAACGTTCGGGCGATTCATCCGGGGAAGCGAGAGTGCTGAAGAGCGAAGCGGGTTCGCGAAGAGCTTTTGGGGGAAAATCGGAAGTGAGATGTTTCCAGTGCCGGGGAAAGGGCCACTACAAGCGCGATTGCCCAGATTTGGAGGGCAACAAAAGAAAAAGTGAACCGCAAAGAGCCGAGCGAGCAACAGAGCGAAATGCTGTTTTATTTATGGCTGGGAGGAAAACGCCAAAGTGCTGTGTGATTGACAGTGGGGCCAGCAGCCATATGTGGAACGAGAAAGGAGCGTTTACGTCGCTCAAGGAAAAGTGTGCTCGGGATGTTGTTCTCGCGGATGGCTCAGTAGTGAAGTCGGCCGGATGTGGTACGGTTGTGGTGACTGGTGTTGATGGCTGCGGTGAAACAGTGACAATTACGCTGACGGATGTTTTATATGTGCCTTCATTGAATACAAGTTTGTTGTCTGTGCCAAAGTTGACAGCAAAGAAATTTGAAGTGGTTTTCAGAAAGGACGAATGTGACATTCGTGAGCAATCAGGAAAAGTGGTGGTGAAGGGCATACGGTCAGGTGATTTATACCACCTGAAGATGGTGGAGACTGTTGGGAAGTGTGAGATCAAGCAGCAAATAAAATCCTCTCAACACCAGTGGCACCGGAAGAACGGACGCCGTAAGCTAGAGTTTGCTTACAGAGCGGGAAAAGTGAGTGTTCCGAAGGAAAGCTATCATCTAGAAAATTTGGGAGGAGCTCAAAGTGAGGAGGAGCAGTTTACTCCTGGAAAGTCAGCAGGAAATCCTTTGTGCGTGAAGGAGGAGTCCGATGGGTTCGGCACGGAGGTTTCTGGTTTGGTCGCTCAAATGGTAGTGGAACCAGTGTCGTTTGCCGAAGCAATGAAGTGTCCGGAACGTAACGCTCGGATGATCGAGTCTCGTGAGACTGCAAGGTACAAGACGCGTCTCGTGGCTCGAGGCAATGAGGAGTGTTGCGGGATGAATTCCGACGGAGTGGTCACTCCGGTAATTCGCCATAGGAATGGTGATTTGAGGCTGAAACTCGATGATGTCAAGGACCAAAACATCGAGGAGTTTGTCGATGCTGAATGGGCCAGTGACCCAGGTTCTCGCAGGACAACCGCAGCAGTTGTGGTTTGCTTTGTCGGAGGAGCTGCTGCTGGTGGGCGAGCCGGCGTAAATCTTGCGTCAGCATCTCGTCCAGAGAAGCAGTGTATGAGGCAGTAGCAGGAACGTGCGAGGAAGGTTACGGAGCTGATCGGTCTTGAGAGTAGCCAAGGGGCACAAGTAGAGGAGGAGTGTTAGAATATGTGCTACTGTGTACCCCTTGTCGCTAAAATAATGTTAGCGTGTTCGTCTCGTTTGGCTACACTGTTGTACGCCAAAGGACGGTTTAGTTCTAAGTTAGCTTTTCTCCCGATTAAACGTATTTACACCATTCGCGTGCGTTTTATTTCTCCGGGATAAAACCAGTTTTCCATCAAGTCACTTTCCGTACGGCCATCGCTGATTCCGCTGCGAACCTGTCCACTTCGGAATCTATCACAGCCAACATAAAATCGTAGAAGAAATCATTGTCAAACTCGTATATGGGTGCAACTCAAATCGGAATCGCCTTTTTCCACCGGTAGGCCAAATCAAAGTGAACAATCAGCAGCTTCTAAATCCATTCCGTCTTTTTTCACCGGGAAGCCGAACTAAAAACAAAAAAACAGCAGCAACTGTCTTAATTTGTGCTTCCAAGGCCTTTCCGTCTTTTTCCGCCGGAAAGCAAAATCATAACAAAAAATCAGCAGCAGCTGCCTTTAAAATCTGCACATTTTCCAAAGGATTGCCAAATCATAGCAGAAAATCAGCCGCACCAGTCCTAAAAATCTGAGCTTCCAAAGCTATTCCGTCTTTTTTTCACCGGGAAGCCAAATCAAAACAAAAAAACAGCAGCAAAACGCTTAATCTGTGCTTTCGAAGTCTTCCGTCTTTTTCCGCCGGAAAGCAAAATCACAACAAACAATTAGCAACAGTAGCGTTAAAAATCTGCACTTCCTAAGCCAATTCCGTTTTTTTCTTCCACTGGATGGCCAAATCATAGCAAACAATCAGCCGCAACAGTCCTTCAAAATCTGCACTTCCAAAGCCATTCCGTCTTTTTCCAGCGGAAAGCCAAATCAAAACAAACAACCAACAGCAGCAGTCTTAAAAATCTGCGCTTCTTTAGCCAATTCCGTCTTTTTCCACCGGTAGGCCAATTCAAGGTGAACAATCAGCAGAAGCTGCCTGAAAATCTGCGCTTCCAAATCCATTCCGTCTTTTTTCACCGGGAAGCCAAATAGTTAAAACAAACAAACAGCAGCAACAGTCTTAATCTGCGCGTCCAAAGCCATTCCGTCTTTTTCCACCGGAAAGCAAAATCATAACAAACAATCTGCAGCAGCAGCCTTTAAAATCTTCACTTCCTAAGCCAATTCCGTCAATTCTGTCGGCAGACCTTTGCAAAAAAAAACAAAAATTGGTTTACGTGAAAAATCCCATATATTAAATTTCTAAATCATTTTGAGTGTATACAAAAAACAGCCATCCTCAATTGTTGCTTTGGGTGACTGAGTCAGGCAAGTTTAAATGCAAGTGACAAAAAGTAGTCAATTACAAGGAATATTTAAAGAAGGTAGTGCCAAGGCAGCCCTGCCCTAGTATTGGTACAGACTGCGACGTCACAATAACGAAAAATCTTTAAATTTACAAGGAAACTTGTCTTTTTCGTTGATAACTCGGTTGATTTCCGCTTTGTATGCATGTTATTCTAGAAGATTCTTATTCTTCAAGATCGGTACTAAAAAAGTTGGATTTTAGAGTAATTTTTCAATAAAATATACTATTGAAGTTCGAGAAAATAGAGGATTAACCCAACTGAAATTAGCAAAACTTTAGAATTAGTTCAAAATATTTCATGGAAATGTTCAAGTCAGTTCAATTTTAGCTCCTTATTACAGAAAGTAAAAAAAAAAAACACTTTTTACTAACCAAACCACAAACTTTTCTTGGTATTTTAGTAAAATGAGTTAACAATCATTCATCGATATTCATTGTTCTACGAAAGAATTGTATATGGTGAACCCGTTGGATAAAATCATGCCAATCAGTTGAACACTCAATAATTACCAGCTAGATCTTTTTAAAGCTGATTTTTATTAATTTTTGCGCGTATTAGCACAAAGAACATACGTAAAAGCTAGCCCACGAAACTTGAGTAAAAATCCCAACACCATTTTTGAATCAATTTTTGTTTTTTGACTGGGCTCAGGGGTGTCAGGTGTCCTGATTTTTCAGGATTTGTCCTGATTTTCGAGAGGCCTTCCTGATTTTTCAAAAACGCTTGAATTGTCCTGATTTTTAAAAATGGCCCTTAAACTGTCCTGATTTGTCCTGATTTTTTAAAATTATCTAAATTATAAATAAATTTATTGTTAAATGATAAGAACATCAAACAAATCTTCAATAAATAGTTCAACCAGTTTAAACAATGATAATCTTCGGTTCAAATGATATTTAAATGGTGTTTTTCGATATAAACTGCAGGCCAGCCAAGGTTATTCTCGCCTCAGTTGCATAGTTCGAGGCGTCTTCAGCACCTACATTTCGGCTTAAGCTATGCAATTTAAGCAGAACTGCATGTTATTTTCCCCAATTTAGTGGTGTCCTGAAAAATCCTGAATTTTTTCTTCGTGGTGTCCTGATTTCTGACAAAACGACCTGGCACCTCTGGCTGGGCCACCAGATCAAGGCGGGTAAAGCTAGGTGTGTTCTTATACCAATGCACGGAATCGTCCATCTTGTGACCCTTGTGACAGGCAATCGTAATCGTAGGCATGGTAGGCGAACAATTCGCTGTCAAAAAGCGCACCGTCTCCACCCCCCACCAATGAGAAACTTTTAGTACCCCTTGCCTACTTTTCCTCAGTATGCACCCACCCTACTGGAGGCACTCTGCACCAGATTTCTCCAAACACACCAAAGAGAACTGTCAAAACAAAGCTAAGAAAAAAAGACTAAGTTTCAGTCGGTTTTCTAAAGGTCGTACGAGCTGCTTAGCATGCTTCAAGAAAATCGCTGTTGAAGTTTTGTAATACGTTCATCATGTTGCATGAAAACAAAATCATAAAAGTTATTATCTCTTTTCTTCAAATTTGTAGAAATACAAATTTTAAAACAGCTGGATGCTAAAGTGATATGTGAAAGTAACCCGCTTTGAGATGCCTAGAATCAGTACTGCTGGGTTAGACTGATCGTCAAGAATGTTCTTGTATTTGACTGGACATAGGTGATGCATTTTCTAACATAAATTACTGTTCAAGAAGTTCGAAAACTTATATCAAAGCTGTCAGTTATCTTAACTGTCATAGTAGTGCAAAAATAAAGAGAGTGAAATTTCGTCCAGTTAAAAGTTATTCTGATTTAATTTTTTTTTATCAGTAAATTAAAGCCGTCTTTTTTCTGAGAAATTGGATTGATTTTTTGTGAGTTCATATACGATTACGCCTTTTCAAAAACTGGGCCCTTTAAGGTTGATTTTGTAACTTTCGAACGGCGCAATAGATGGCACTGTATATAGTCAATTTCTAACGTATTTTTTGGTGATAGCATTTGAAATTTTACACACTTTTTTGACGATTTTTTGGTTGAGCTTGTACGTCTGTTCTCTGTGGTTTTAGTATCAAGACGACTACCTCTTCGAGGTGAAACTCACCTCACAGTGAGGTAAAATTTACCTGAATCGAGGTTTGAAAAAAGGTACAATTGACCGAGAAAAAAGGTGAATCCAAAAAAGGTAAATTTTACCTCGTAGCAAGGTGAAGTTCACCTGAATTGAGCTCGATAAAAAAGTATAATTCACCTAGAAAAAAAGGTAAATCCAAATAAGGTAAAACTTACCTTGTAGCGAGGTGTAATTGACCTGGATTGAGCCAAACAAAACGGTACAATTCTTATAAAAAAAGTAACTATTCGCCGAACCCGTTTATTGAGGTTAAGTTGTTTTGTCATTCTAGGAACAAGTTTTGCTTTGTGCCTTATATGTGAAAATCGGAATAGAATGGTAAGTGTTCTTAAATATCATTTAGTTGTGCTGGTTCTCGTCATAATACTATTGATTTTGTTTCAGATCGGCCCATAGAGCTTTGAGGTGTATTCCACGTCATCCTCCAGCCGGAAAAGCCGAACCTGACCGGATTAGTCGAACGGAGGAGGCCATGAATGTACGCAACGCAGGTGGATTCAGCGGCCATAGCGGCTCAGAAGAACGCGAAGCCGAATTACCAGTCCCTATTTATCTCCAATAAATATCATTTTTGAAAAAAAATGTATTTTTTTAATTCTTATTGAAGAAAACAATCAAACCAACCAGCATTTACCTTTTAAATCAGTAAATGGGAAAACGGTATTATTTACCTTTTTGCTAGGTGAATGAAAAAAAGGTAAAATTTACCTCGAAAGAGGGGTGGAAAAATGAAATGGTGGAACTAATTTATAAATGACATAAAATTCTAAATAAAAATATTTAATTTTGAATGTCAAATGAAACAGATTTGTATGAAGAATGGATTTAATTATGAATTCTGAATTCAAGAATAAAGAATCTGAATCTTAATCGTAAAATATTCTAAATCTGAAATTTTAAATATTTCAAATCAAGATATTCTTTATCTGTGCTCTAAGTCTGAACTGCACTCTGTCCCAAGATTGATGTTCACTGACACCGTCTTCTAAATTTAAGCTGGACCGCTTTCCTTTGGTTGGACCTCGAAATTGTCCTTCCCAAGCACCTAAAGCTTTCTCTCGATTTCTCGAAACGAGAAATACCAGACTAGCAAACCTGAAGGTGGCAGGGAAGGCGAATCCAAAAGACGGAACCTACTTGAACGTTTTCCCTTATTTGTGGTGTGGTGTGCAATGCCAGAAACAAGTCACCTTCCGGAGTCTGCTGGAAGTTTTAAGGCTGGAACGTCGAGGGTGGGGGAAGATTCTGCAGGACTCCTCGGTCAGGTTGTGTGTATGTGGGTTTCTCCCGGAGACTTTGAAGTCTGATTAAATTTTCATCGATAATGTGACTCGGGTGACTGGTGGGAAAATCGACTTTGCTCTCTGGTTTGGCTCAGCTCAACTGAGGGCAACTCCACCGGGTGTTTTTTTTCTTTTTTGTGTCCTTTCTCCGTTCCCGACTGTCAGCAGCAGCAACACCAAAATGGAATGAGAACCTTCCTACTACGCTGCTGCAACTGTTGGCCATTTGTGAGGCCAACCGAATCTCTTCGAAAGTCAGTCGGTTAGTGGGGCATTTTGCAGCCGGAATGCAGTCAAATGGTCCCCGGATCGACCACCGTAAATCGACCGAACCGAGACTGAGAATGAGGGAGGAAAACGATCCCAGAAGAGTTTGATTTTCGATTCTGCTGCCAGGCGCCAGGCTGTAAAGTGTGTACTCGTCCATGTACCGCAATGTGCATACATATCTAATGGAGAGTGTAAAGATTTTCCCATTTCTTATTCTCGCCTATCGTCAAAAAAGAGAGCAGCAAAAAAAAAGGGTACGAATCCTCAACGAGAAGGTTTTATTTGGTTTGATTGACTTTTGAGTGGGACAAATTTGGCTCTAGATTGTGGCAATTGATGATGCGAACCGGAAAAGGGTTTCGAAATCTATTGCGATTGGAAGTTTGAGTCGATAGAAAATCGAATCATGGTAGGACACTTTTTAGGATTTTTTGAACCGTAGATATTTATTTGTATAAAAAATCAACGGATCACATGTTGATCCAAATGATAACTTAATCCTAGTTAACTTTCTAAAATTAAAATCCACTCGACACAGTTCTAGACACGTCTAATATTTTCCTTCGGAACACATTTCTCGAAACGTCAAAGTCAAAATGCTCAGCAAAACGATTAAAAGTTTTTAAGATTCCCACAAAAGCGCTGTTGGCCCCATAGTTGTTAAGACGAATGGGAACGTAAAGCTGCAAATGCTGGTTTCTTAATCCTCGGGGTCGTACACTAAGAGGGACAGCCTCCAGCAGCGTGGGAGAGTCAATTCTTGATTTGAATCGTTTCTTTTGAAAAATGTATATGTTCTACCGTTATAAACATTCAAATTGTCTTAGAATTTAAATGTAAATAAAATGAAATTACTTCATTCAAAGTTTCTTCAGTTACCTAAAAAAAATATAGTCAGTTTCAAGTCATTTGAATGATATGTGTGCAGCATTTTAGTTTTGTTTGCATTTCAGAAGATAACTTCAACTCTATGGAGCCACTACATTGAAGATCAAATAATGAATGAATAACATAAAAAGTATCATTTACTTGCAATTCAAATTCAATTTTGCTTTGTGCAAAAAAAAGATTTTTTATTATCATAAAATTCCTTAAATACTTACATTCTATTCATGGAAAATATAATGTTTTAGATTCTTGATATACACGTATTGTTGAAAAACTCAATGAAACAAGTTTTAACAGAATTCTTAAGATAGCACTTATCGAATTTAATGAAGATAAGACAACAACCATCCAATGGCTTCAGAGACAAATTTAATATTGCGCATAAGGGACCGTCCATTAATGATGTCACGTGTTAGGGGGGGAGAGGGGGTTTCGATTTTTGTGACAATTTGTGACATGTTGGGGAGGGGGGGGGGTCAGCTTGAGCGTGACATCACTTATCATTAAAAAAAAAGAAAACAGTAAAACAATAACAAATAATTTTATCCTAAATTCTACAAAATTATACTTGCACCATTCATTTAATGAATAATAATACTCACGTAATCACTTTGGTAAATTTTATGATCATAAGAAAATTCACAACAACACTTCACTGCCACACTCAGGAAAGTCCGTCCCACTAAAATCGTGACTAAACGTGAACAGGATTTCTTGGCTATTCTAACCTGTGGAGAAGATTTGGATTGCGAATGGATTGAAGAAGAGGAACTAGATTTGGATGGTTTCGACATCGTCGCTGATGCTGCAGCTACTGCCTCGACTTTCTCGCTCATTGATATGGAAAGTCATCAACATAATCCATGGACTCATGATTGAAATGTGTTTTAAGCCATGATTGAAGGCTTGTTAAAAGTTGTTAAATTTTTTTTTTCAATTCTTTGAATAAAACTGATGAATTTAAAAAAAGCAACATTTTTAATCAAATTTCTGAAGGGTTGAAAATTTAACTCTTAGGGGGGTTAGGAAAACGTGACGTAATACAAAAAGGGGGGTTACGGAAGTTGTGACAATATGTGACAGAGGGGGGAGGGGGGGCAAAAATTTTCCAAATTTTGCGTGACATCATTTATGGACGGCCCTAACCTCTATGGACCCATTAAAAAAATCAACATTTAAAATATTACAAATTTAGTAAATCATGCAAAATAAAATCATAAAATCCGCTAAATCATCAAATCAAGAAAACAAAAATAAAAAAAATAAAAAAAAATCAAGAAAATCTAGATAATCAAGAAAACCAAGAAAATCAAGAAATCAAGAAAATCAAGAAAATCAAGAAAATCAAGAAAATCAAGAAAATCAAGAAAATCAAGAAAATCAAGAAAATCAAGAAAATCAAGAAAATCAAGAAAATCAAGAAAATCAAGAAAATCAAGAAAAGCAAGAAAATTAAGAAAATCAAGAAATCAAGAAAATCAAGAAAATCAAGAAAATCAAGAAAATCAAGAAAATCAAGAAAATCAAGAAAATCAAGAAAATCAAGAAAATCAAGAAAATCAAGAAAATCAAGAAAATCAAGAAAATCAAGAAAATCAAGAAATCAAGAAAATCAAGAAATCAAGAAAATCAAGAAAATTAAGAAAATCAAGAAAATCAAGAAA
>NW_026597069.1:0-15460 GCF_029784155.1 Uranotaenia lowii | reverse complement strand
GGTTTTTTTTTAAATAAAATCTTTCCATTTAAATTCCTTAAATTTAAAGTTAGTTCGACTTCTAAATATTTCTCAATATACCCCTTTTGCTGCCCTATAAAAAAATTCTTGTACTTTATTGTGTGCACCGAAATAGCATCTTAAATACGGGTTATAACGGGGTGGGAGGTAACGACATCGAACAGGTAAGTGAGTGATTCCCTAGTTACGACGAGCCGACCCTGAGATTGGCTGGAGTCCGGAGCTAGCCGAAGGCCTAGTTTCAACATAACCTTAACCCCTACCCCCCTTCTCCATGGACAAGAGTACAGTGATTCAAAAAAAAATAAACTTGGAAAAAATTCATAAAAAGCTTTTTTTGTTACATATTATACGCGGAAAGTTGAAAAAAAATTAGAAATTGAAGTTTTTTTTTCAAAGTTTGCTTTTTTCTCTATAATTTCCAAAACGGGATTTGAGCTTTATACTGGAAAATTGAATATTTTTCAATTATTTATGAATATTTTCGTTAAAATTAAGTATGGGCTCCACAAAGACTCATTCAACCTACACCTCTTTTGTTTGATTAACACTCCAGCAACGGAGTGAATTTTTTTTTAAAATTCAAAAGCACATAAACCAGGTACATTTTTAAACTTTTATAGAAATCTCAGCATTTTCATGTATTTTGTCAAGGTTTATTGCCGCTTGGGAGGGTGATAACCTTGATCACCCCCTTAGGAACGCGCATTCTCATAATAAATGCAACGCATTGTTAAACTTATGCTTCGGAATTAGGTTTCAAATTAATCCACTGTTATCAGTAAAACGAGTCGATGAATTTTCTATCCTCTCTCTCTCTCTCTCTCTCTCTCTCTCTCTCTCTCTCTCTCTCTCTCTCTCTCTCTCTCTCTCATCTCTCCTCATCTCTCTCTCTCTCCTCTCTCTCTCTCTCTCTCTCTCTCTCTTCGGAAATCACTGTGATTGATACCTGGCGGAAAATTCATTTTGACAATCGATTGTCATATTGCAAACGGAACATCCAATCATTTCACCTGGGCTGTCAGCCACAGGCCAGAGGAACAACAGTAAACCATAATCAAATCGAACAATTCGAAACGAGCGCTGAGAAGCACATCATCATTATTCCACTTTGGCCAATATCTGATGTATCAGTTTGCTCTGTCCGTAGCTCAATGCACATGAAAGCATCCACGGATGCATCCGGGAGCCATAGTGAATGAAATGCGCACCGCACCACGGACTGTCGATAAATTGAATGATGCAAAAGTGATCATTTAGTGGAATTCGCAGGTACCGTTGTCGTTCCATACTATCGAGGGCTCGAATAACATGACAGTTGTCATCAAACCCCCGAGCCTGGAACGACCTGAGGGGAGTTCTGGTGGAAAAATGGCCATTATCGCACCCACGACTGAATGACTTTTTGGTTCATGGCATATGGTAGCAAGCAGATGAGGTGTATCTCCTGTCGATAGACTGCCATGCGACTACCATCGAACATATGTTTCTGTCTGGTCAGTATATTAGGGTTATAGGGTATTGCATGACATGTCTATCAAATTGCCTTCAACGAAATCAATTCGCATCATTTTGCTTTTTACC
This sequence comes from Uranotaenia lowii, assembly GCF_029784155.1. Lineage (NCBI taxonomy): Eukaryota > Metazoa > Arthropoda > Insecta > Diptera > Culicidae > Uranotaenia > Uranotaenia lowii. Next base: position 13,855 of record NW_026597069.1, on the reverse strand, counting down.
CAAATGGAACTTTCGAAAACAAAAACTTCATTTTAAACGTGTCTACTGAATCTCAACTTTGCAATTATTGATTTTTTTCTTCCATTTAGTAGTTCCATTTAAAAAATCTAAACATTATTCAAGCATCTAAATTGGTAATAGCTGCCCCCTATTAGAATGCATTGAGCAAAGTGCATCGGCAGCCGGCACCGATTTGCTTTCATCGTTCATTCATTCATCCAAATGGCACCACCCATTGCATAATGCACATTCATATACGCAGCCGGGGCAGATAGGAAAAATGCAACAATATGCAAATATGTTTGCTCGTTTTCATTGATGGCCGGGTTTGACGATGATCACGATAATGGTGATGATGTTGTTTGAAATGGACTCGGTAAATCGCACACGACAGATTTTTTTTGCTGTTGTTGTCAGACGAGCCTCCACATGCAGTGCCTCGCTCAAACAAACCGGTAGCATTAATCTGCCGCTAATCAGCTTTGCGTTGGTTCGAGCTGCTGCAATAGTGCAAAGCTTTGTCGACATTTGACAATAGAGACAAGTTTCGTTATTCTTATTTAAGTTTGTTATAATGAACAAGTGACAGGTAAGAGTTACCTAACCACCCACTGACTGTCATCCGGGTATCATCTTGTCATCTCAATGACCTGCCATCAGACAAAAACGTGAAATTATGATCGCTTATTGTTGGTGTTCAGTTCATAAAGGTACTTACTTTCTGACTTTCGTATAGGATACCTGCTATTGGCTTGAAGTGGAAATTTACATAGGTGCTCTAAAAATAGGGGTATGTTCCAAAATGAAAACCCCGAGAGCTGAAATTTCCTCTTTGCCTGCCAGAAGGCCTCATGCCGAATTTCAGCTCATTTGGTTAACTATAAAGCGGGCTATACATAACACCACTTTACGCGCAAATTTGATGATCCTACGACGACGAAAAGAAATTAAATCTTTTTAAAACCCATTATTCAAACTGATTTGATATCCTTTATTACAACTTCATACTGCGAATATAATGTTCCATGGGAGAAAATGTTGATAGCATGATTTTCATATTGTGTATACCAGGAAGTTAGAAATAATATCGACTTATAAATTTATTATAGAATCTCCCGTTATGAATGTCGTTCAATTAAATGTTGTTAAATAGAAGGGAGTTTTAGGAAATCTGGTTTGAAACAGCAGAATTAATAATGATGCCATAATCCTAGAACCGCCCTACCAAATTAGTTCCAGTGAGGAAAATTCTCTCTCGGCCGATCGTTCTGATCGGGCCGTGCTGGCAGCTAGAAGTTTTGTATGACCAATAAATTCAGTTTGCTTAGACCTCCAACCAATCCACATCGTGTTCACTATAGCCGTCCCCCGTCAAGTCGTCAGTGAAATAAAAATCTATTTCCCCCAAACCGCCGTGTGTGTTTCTAGTGCCAGCCAAGTTGCACCCGTGAAGCAATATCACAGAAAGGAATACCTGGACAGAAAGGCCTGAATCGTCCAGTGGAAGCCACACTTGAGTGCCGACCCGTGAACACCACCCAGCATACAGTCCATTCCAATAAGGTGAGACGTGTCGAAACATTGGTCCTTCGAACCGGATCTGGAACCGGACGAACACTTGTGCGACAGACGGCGCGGATTGTTAAAATCCGAAGCGGTTTCTTTCGTTGGACACTGATAAACCTGTGCTCAATTCGCCATTGCACTCCTTTGGCGTCAAGCAGCAGTAGCCATCACTTCAACGCCATCGCTGCAGCATCAGCCAACTAAGCAATCCCGCCATTGCTTTTCACGGAGGTCTTCGCTGGGCAAACAAGCATCGATTGAACGGAAGTCACCACCAGGAGCCTGAATAAAATTCCAGGAAAGTAACAGATGTGCATGTTGATATTAATTCGGTTTGTGGGTCATAATAAAAGATTAACTAGAGAATTTATTTTTTTGGGTGCATTATTTGATGATTGCGTCTTCCCTTGGTAATTACATGATCTTTTTCATTGAATTTATTCGCTTCTGTAGTCAATCTGCTTTGTTATATTCTTGTCAATCGGGCGCGTAGTGGTGCTTAGCGTTGCTCAATTTGTCAATCGAGTGAAAGTATATCACATTCATTGTCAGAATTACGTCGGATTCCAATATTGTTCATAATTTTGAGCGGCACTGTATTTCATTGGAGAAGCGTGTTGTTTTGTCTGTGATTGGTGGTTCACACAGTTAGAGCGTGTCGAGGTAATACAAATTATTTCGAAATAAAGTCTGTTTGGAAATTTTGTCAGATATTCAGTTTAAGATTTGAGTCAGTTGTGAAAAGCTAAGCATTAGACCGTGTCAGTGTTAACTTTTATTTAACTTAATTCTGAAATGGGTGATTACGATGTGAGCGCACTAAAGGAGCAAGATCGCCAGCTTCGAAACAGCATCGCAGGTATCACTAAATTTCTTGCGGATTACAACAAAGATATTCACGAGGCTCAGATCGATGTTCGCCTGGAAACTTTAGAGAAGGCTGTTCAAAAGTTTTTCACACCACACGCAGAAAATTGAAGGTTTCTACTAGATGAGGAAGACGAGGAACAAAAATCGGATTCGAAAGAATCTGAAACCTCACGAAAACGCCGATTGGAAGCTCAGCAAGATCAACGTGAAGCTGAGTTCAACGAGGTCTCCAATCAGATCGAAGAGATGTATTTTTCTGCCAAAAGCACTTTACTCGCTCTGCGTCCTAAAAAACAGACGGTCATGCTTCGGAACAGGATTCAGATGAAAGAAGTGGGTCTGTTATGTCTCGCGTCAAGCTTCCGGACATTCATCTTCCAAACTTTAGTGGTAGGTTACGAGACTGGGTCACCTTCCGAGATATGTTCCGGAGCTTGATCCACAATAACAATCAACTCTCACCGGTAGACAAGTTTACATATCTGCGATCATCAGTGTCGGATGAAGCTCTTCAAGAGATCAGTGCTATAGACATTTCAGCAAACAATTATCAGGTCGCGTGGAATGCACTTGAAAATCGTTATGAAAACAAGAAACTAATTGTAAAGGCACATCTCGATGCCATCTTTTCAATAGAGCCAGTAAGCAGAGAAAACTGTGATTCTTTTGAACCGTCTCATTGGTGAATTCGAAAAGAATCTGCAAATGCTCAACAAGATTGGAGAAATCACGGACAACTGGTCAACTCTACTAGCACACATGGTCTGTTGTCGACTAGATCCAGTAACACTACGCCAATGGGGAGACACACCACAACTCCAAGGAGGTGCCTACATACGCAAAGTTGATGAACTTTCTACGGGATCAGTGTCTAGTGCTTCAATCGATTTCAACGACCAAAACTGCTGATCCGGAAACTTATCGTCCCCGAGTTACCATGACACATGTGTCTTCACAATATCGGAGGCGCTGTGTATTCTGTGATGCTCCCTACCATTCAGCATTTCGCTGTAATAAGATGCGAAATTGGTCAGTTGCGCAAAGAATTTCTGAGGTCAATAAACATCAATTGTGTTCGAATTGTTTGCGAGCTGGACACTTCGCAAATGAGTGTCCCCATGGTACGTGCACCCGTTGCGATAGAAAACATCACACTCTTCTGCATTACAACAACTTTCAGTCTAGATCACAATCTACCCAAAACTTCGATGTCTCCTCCGTTCCACCAACACGCAATAGGTTCGATTCTGCTATTCAGTATTCAGTCAACTCAAACAGACCCAATCAACAAAATCAATCACAGTGTTCACCAAATCAAGAGCCTTCCTCGGCTTCTAATTCCTATCCAATAATTCAGACATTAAATCCACAAGTCCACCCAAATTTAACGGCTGATGATCGGCATTCGAACGCCTTTATTTCCTCTCACGAAGCTAGTTCTTTACCCGTACAAATTTTATTGTCAACCGCAGTTGTCCTTGTTAAAGATAGATACGGTAATTACACCTTTGCCAGAACGCTTCTTGATTCTTGCTCTGAGTTCAGTTATATCACCAAACAATTTTGCTCAAGAATTGAAGCTGCACGATTGCCCAGAAAGATTGACAGTTCAAGGAATCGGTAATGCATCAGTTGTATCAAAACGATCAGTAGAAGCTATTATCCAGCCGCGTCTGCCCACAATCTCCAACTTCAGTCAAAACATACGTTTCCATGTCCTTCCACAAATCACCAAAGCTTTGCCAACCAAACCAATGTCTACTTTGCACAGAAACTTGTTGCCCCACACGTTAGCCGATCCAGAATTTTATAAACCCGGGAAAATCGACATGATAATTGGAGCAGAATATTTCTTCGATTTATTGCGCGAGGGAAAACAAAAGGTTATGAATAATGGTCCAACTCTTCAAGATTCAGTCTTTGGTTGGATTGTCTCTGGTAAAGTGTCAGAAAATCATTCGAAAGGTTGTACAGAAAATCAGTCAGTTATTCAGTCAGATGTAAGTCAGTTCGAAACGTCAGCATTCGTCAGTTCTACAGCTCAACTACAGGAGTTAATAGCAAAATTTTGGGATTTGGAGACATGTCATAAGAACAGTCGTTACTCCGTTGAAGAGACAGCTTGCGAGGAGCATTTCAAACAAACAACAACTCGAGATACAGAAGGAAGATTCGTTGTCAGTCTGCCAAAGAAACCTAGCATCATTCGAAAACTTGGTGAATCGCGAGACATAGCTATGAGGCGTTTCCTTGGTCTCGAAAAACGATTCATGGCTAATCCAGAACTAAAGACTATGTACAAAGATTTCATTCATGAATATCTTCGAATGGGTCATATGCGAGAAGTTTCAGAATATCCTGGTCAGAATTTATGTCAGAATGTGAGTCAGAATTTATGTCAGAACTTGTGTCAGAAAGGTCAGCATTATAGTCAGATAATTTCGTATTACTTGCCACATCATGCAGTACTGAAACCCGATAGCACAACAACTAAACTCAGAGTAGTTTTTGATGCATCGTGCCGCACCTCTACCGGCGTTTCGTTAAACGACGGTTTGATGGTAGGCCCAGTCGTCCAAAATGATTTGCTTTCGATCATCCTACGCTTCCGTTTACACCGATTCGCAATTAGTGCAGACATAGAGAAGATGTACCGGATGGTACGGATTCAAAAATCAGATCAGTGCTTGCAACGAATTTTATGGCGGGATTCACCAAACGAAGAAATCAAAACATACGAATTGACAACAGTTACATACGGGACAGCCAGCGCTCCATAACCTTGCCACACGATGTCTCAGGCAACTCGGCGAAGAGAACAAACTTAAACATCCAATTGGTTCAAAGGTGATCATCGACGATAGCTATGTGGATGATACTCTCAATGGTGCCGAAACTATAGAAGAAGGCATAGCACTGGTAAGAGAAATGACGTCTATCACCAATTCAGCAGGATTTCAGCTTCGCAAGTTTAATTCAAATGCCAAAGAGATATTAGAAAGTATATCTTCTCATCTACGCGACACACGTCCTATTTTAGAACTAGATAATTCCAGTGAGATTGTTAAAACACTCGGTCTGAAATGGGACACCACATCAGACAAATTCTGCTTCAGTTTTCCTGACTTAAAATCATCAAATCTACCAATCACGAAGCGAATCGTTCATTCAGACGCAGCGTGCCTGTTTGATCCACTTGGCCTTGTAGGGCCAATAGTAGTAACGGCCAAAATTTTCATTCAAAAATTGTGGCGATCAAAACTTGATTGGGATGATAAATTAGAAGAGAGTTCTCAACAGTTTTGGAGTGAATATAGACGTTGCTTACTGCAATTAAGTTCTCTATCAATTCCTCGTTGGCTAGGATGTAGCAAGGATCTCGCGTCAAGCCAACTGCATGGGTTTTGTGACGCCTCGGAGCAAGCGTATGGTGCGTGCCTGTACATGCGAAGCGTGACCAATGATGGATCTATTTCAGTGCGTCTCATCACATCAAAGTCTCGGGTGGCCCCATTGGAAAACCTCAAGCGATCAAAACAGAAGACCTCTATTCCCCGGCTCGAGCTATCTTCGGCACTATTACTGAGTCACTTATTTGAAAAATGCGCCCGAGAATACCCACATATTACAGAGGCCTTCTTTTGGACTGACTCAATGATCGTAAAACATTGGCTAGCTTCTCATCCTTCTCGCTGGCAGACATTCGTAGCAAACCGTGTTTCCGAAATACAGCATATCACAAAGAGTGGAACATGGAATCACGTTCCAGGAATCGAAAATCCAGCAGACTTGATTTCGCGCGGAGCCTCTCCAGATCAACTGATCCACGAGAAACTATGGTTTGAGGGCCCTAAGTGGCTTTCTCAAGAACATCAAATGTGGCCGACAGAGAACGAGGAAGATGAGAACAACCTTGATTCGTCCCATCTAGAAGAGAAACCCAGCACTACACTCATCATCCAGGAAGTTTCATCAAACGAAATATTTAAACTACGCGAATCCTTCTTCAGTTTGGTAAGAATGGTTGCTTTGATGAAACGGTACCGGCATAATGCCCAAAAGGTCAATCGGGATGTAAGAAAATTGGGTTATCTTTGTCAGTCAGAATTGTCAGATGCAACTCTCACCTTAGTTCGATTATCGCAAGCCGAAAGTTTCGCTACGGAGCTTCAAGATCTAGAGAAGTGTGGAGAGGTAAAACCATCGTCAAGAATTGTTGGACTTGGGCCATACTTGGATGAAGGTGCAATAAGAGTCCAGGGTCGATTAAGAAATGCCCAAATGTCTAGTTCTCGAAAACATCCGTGGATTCTTGACCATCACCATCCGCTTGCAGTATCGATTGCAAGAGATTACCACATTCGACAATTCCATGCGGGCCAGCAGTTATTAACTTCAAGTGTGAGAGAAAGATTTTGGCCTACGAACATGGCAAGCCTAGCCAGAAGTGTCATCCGTACGTGCGTACCATGCTTTAAAACAAGACCCAAGGTTGTTGAGCAGGTGATGGGTGACCTCCCAGCCGAAAGAGTTACTATAGCTTCTGCGTTTTTGAAAGTGGGTGTTGATTATTGTGGCCCGTTCTTTGTCAGCTATCCTAATCGTCGAGCAAAACCAGTGAAATGTTATGTAGCTGTCTTTGTATGCCTATCTACTAAGGCTGTTCATCTAGAGCTCGTAATGGACTTGACCACGCAAGCATTTCTAGGCGCGTTAAGGAGGTTTGTTGGTCGTCGCTCGAAGCCCGAGCTTGTCATGTGCGACAATGCTACTACATTTGTCGGGGCTAGTCGAGAACTCAAGGAACTTATGCGAATGTTCCACTCCGACCAATTTCAGAACTCAGTCGTTAGAGAGGCGTCGAATCTAGACATTGAATTCAAATTCATTCCGCCTCGTACTCCGAACTTCGGAGGACTCTGGGAAGCGCAAGTAAAATCTTTTAAAAATCATTTCAGAAAAACCATTGGCTTGCGTACGTTGTCTGTAGATGAAATGCTCACAGCACTTGCTCAAATTGAAGCTGTACTCAATTCAAGGCCAATCACACAAATATCGAGTGATCCGTCTGACTTCAGGGCTCTAACGCCTGGCCATTTTCTGGTTCAGCGGCCACTAACATCACTTCCCGATCGTGACATCACTCAAGTCCCCACAAATCGTCTAACGATGTGGCAAAGGGCCCAACAGTTAACCCAACAGTTTTGGAAAAAGTGGCGTACACAATATCTTTCAGACTTGCAAAATAGAACGAAGTGGACAAGAAACAAAACGAACGTCGCCGTTGGAATGATGGTGCTCCTGAAAGAGGAGAACTGCCCACCCCTGAAGTGGCCGTTGGGTCGAATAACCAAAACCTTTCTGGGCCCAGACGGAAACGTACGTGTGGTTACTGTTAAAACTCAAGATGGGTCCTACGACCGTGGCATTAGCAAGATTTGCTTACTACCTATTCTTGATAATGAGCAGGGCAACCAGACTTCCGAGAACTCCGTCAGAAATCCGTCAGAATCCATTAAGAATCAGTAAGATTAATACAGTCAGAAATGTGAATGAACCGTTCCGTCAGATCATTCTATCAGTTATGCATCACCCGTCAGTCATCTCGAAAACAAACAAAAAAAACAGATTTGTCAGAGGCTTTCTTAAGATTCATTACTCCGAGTTTAAACATGAAAAACTAGAAAGTCAGTTTATAGTCAGTTGTTTGTCCGCATGTTCATGTCCATAAGCTTGTAAGCCATTTAGTGATAAAGCACCCTTGCATGCGCAGAATGTCACATTTATGAATGCACCACAAATTCTACCGAGTTATCTTTTATTTTCATGGTATCAATCAAATGCACATCTGCGAATATCAACGAAGAGCCAGGTCACGCTCAACCTCATCAGGATAACATCGTCAGGCCATTCACTGGTACTAATCACAGTACCACTTCAGTACATTCCGTTCTTGGGTCGACCGCAATCGTGGAGCAATTCGGACACATCAGAAATAAGCTTCCACACCCGTCTTAATTACGAAAAGGATCCGAGGAATACTGCGATTATAACATCTTCACATCCCGATTTCGATTCAGTTCCAAAAGTTGAAAACAGCAACTCTCCTACGTTTTCCACTGAAAAAGGAATTATTTGGTTCACCATCGACACGGACTAGCAGGTCTAGTCGCTGCATTCGCTGTGATTGGAGGATCCCCTTTCTTCTACGATACCATCTAAAAACAAAACGTTCCTTTAAACTTCCAAATCAGGAACAAACGCTGGCATTTGAAGCGACTTACCTAAAGATGCGCCGGTTATGATCTCCAAAGGCAGTGGAATAGTCTTCGCAGGATAAAAATAAATCCATCGCCAGTCAAAATTGAACGTAGCCGTCCTATTATTAGCAGCAGGTGCCTATAGCAGCGGAAGCCTACAGCAGCAGCAGCAGCCTACAGAAGCAGAAGCCAACAGCAGCAGCAAAGAAAGTAAACAAGCCGAGTTTGAGAGAGAGTCCGGTCCGGACATATGTTGACAGAGTGTCTTCAATCAGTGATGTCAAGTTTATTTTTTGTTACCGATACTTGTTCTGAACAGACATCTCAAGTTAATGATCAAAGTGTTAGTTATAATAATGTGCCGAATTTGAATTGTATTCTTGTTAGAAATTAAGCAAAGTATTTGTAAAATAAGTAATCTGTTGAAATCCCGGTAGGTTTCAAGGGGGGCGGCATGGTTTGAAACAGCAGAATTAATAATGATGCCATAATCCTAGAACCGCCCTACCAAATGAGTTCCAGTGAGGAAAATTCTCTCTCGGCCGATCGTTCTGATCGGGCCGTTCTGGCAGCTAGAAGTTTTGTATGACCAATAAATTCAGTTTGCTTAGACCTCCAACCAATCCACATCGTGTTCACTATAGCCGTCCCCCGTCAAGTCGTCAGTGAAATAAAAATCTATTTCCCCCAAACCGCCGTGTGTGTTTCTAGTGCCAGCCAAGTTGCACCCGTGAAGCAATATCACAGGAAAGGAATACCTGGACAGAAAGGCCTGAATCGTCCAGTGGAAGCCACACTTGAGTGCCGACCCGTGAACACCACCCAGCATACAGTCCATTCCAATAAGGTGAGACGTGTCGAAACAAAATCTATGAATTATCTCTCGACATGTACGCATACTAGAGCCTATTTCATCACGTTCACCATGGTGTAAATGGCTAACGCCGACCTTGTACTGAAGCGGAAATTAGCGGGTTCAAGTCCTGCCGGTGAGCCGTTGTATCTTTTACGAGAAATTTTTGATATTCACGGCTTATGTTCTTTCTTTCTTTGATATCTCATGTTTCTCTAATACTTTCCATCACCTTTGAAATGTGATAAGTTATCTATTTTTCTGGAGCATCTGTAACAGTTCTTTCCAATAATAAGAATTGCGCTTAGCAACAAACTCTTGAATGAGTAAAAAAAGATGTACAGTTAAGAAAATCAAATGATTACTGTACCGCAAATCATCGAACACTCGGTAGCCGCTCTACTGAAGTCGCTTCTACTGTTTACACAGTAACTGTCAACTAAAGGCCAATCGACAACTGAAACTACATCCTCAAGCAGACCACACCTTGTCGATAAACCGTAAGTTAAAACCAAATGGAAAACCGAATCCTTCTTACAAAACAGCGGTTTTATGTTGTAGGTCTGTCAAGGCACGAGTTTGATGCAAACTGCCCACGGAACAAAATTTAGCTGTCCTCAGAGTCGACAAATAACTACAATACGAAGAGCGGGAAACGGTAAAGTTGAGAAAGCCCAGGAGTTCAACTGGAATACTGTTCTCCAGGTAATCCAGGTACCCGCTTAAACAGCATTTCACCCTAGCTAACCTCATTCATAAAATTTTAGAATTTGGGGAATCCCAATTCGAGAAGGAGAAGGGCCGTGTCAAGTGAACCAAATAAAACAGGTGATCGCAAGCTTCAACCCTGGCCAACCCAGCCTGCATGAGCGCATGCAAAAGCCAGCTATAAGAATATATCGGAACAAAATTATTGCATGAATGCCAATGAAAGCGGAAACATAAAAAACTTGTTTGCAGAGCTGTATCGAAGCTCTTTCCTTGCCTCTGGCTAGGATCTGCAACAGATCATTCCAGCAACGAAAATTCCAGATATATGGAAAAATTTGTTTATGTTTCCGGTGTTCAAAAATGGCGATCGTCGAGACGTTAAGCAATATCGTGGTATAACCAGTTTGTTTGCAGGGTCTAAGTTCTTTGAAATAATTGTTGGCCAAGCCCTTTTACGCGCCTCATCGCAGTACATCGCCCCTGAACAGCATGGTTTCATGCCTGGTAGATCGGTGAGTACTTATATCATAGAAAACACGTCGTTTTGCCTCAATCAGTTAGAAATTAAAAAAAAAAACAAGTCAATGCGGTGTATACAGATATCAAAGCCGCTTTTGACGCGATTGACCATAAGATTTGGCTCGCTAAGCTTGCCAAGCTTGGCATTCATGACAACATGATTGCTTAGCTGAAATCCTTTCTCACCGAGCGCTGCATAAGGATCATGTACGGCACTTGCATTTCATATCCTTTTACCAATGGATCTGGCGTCCCCCAAGGGAGTAATTTGGGGCCATTCCCAAGCAACCAAAAGTCGCGTTTTTACTTAAAGATGGAACTCCGAAGTTCACATTTGGCTGAAAAAATGTTTTACGGGAGCTTCAGATGACTTTTATCACGTAAAAGTAACTCAGGAACTTCCATCGCCCTTTGAAAGGTTAAACTATCGATAACGGAACTTCTAAGCGCTTTAATGCCACTTCTTTCAAGAAGGTCGATAACGTTCGCTTTACACTTTCTAACTCACCGTTAAGATACTTCTAGGTGTTTAAAGAACCTTTTGGGAATTCTAAGCGACATGTCAAAAATGTATGTCAGTTTCTTTTCATGGTATTTGTTTTTTTATATCAGCACTGATATTTACCAATTGAAATTAAAGAATTTTTCTTATCAATGTTAAGATATTCGAATAAATTTTTGATGATGAGAATTTTTGTATTTATTTATTAAATGTACTGAAAGTCCTATCTATTGACCAACCCATTCAATCACCTTAAATGACATTAAGTTTAAATTGCAACCTCGAGAGCAGCGGTTCAATTTTCTAGGCGTAAGTAGCTTTTGTAATCAAAACAATATAATTAAAATCAATAGACCATGGTAGACCGGCAACATAGCAATCTGTCATCTGGTTGTCAGAGCAATCTGTCAACCGATTTTTTTCCGGCGCGTAAAAGTTTTTTGACATTCTCTTAGAAGCTGAATAGCATTCTCTACAGCCACCTAAACGAACTTGAAAGTAGCCTTAAGAACTTAAATTTCGGGCTGACTAGCATTCTCTTCAGATAGAAACGAGAGCTGGTTAAGCTTCTATGAAACCTTTTGAGGGGAATTTTGGTTGCTTGGGTTATTATTTGCGCAATTTTTTAACGATCTGATTATAAGCTTGGAAGACGGAAAGAAAATTGGTTACGCTGATGACCTTAAAATATTTCTGCCAGTGGAATGTACTGCTGATTGCATTCGCCTCCAATCTCTGCTGAACCATTTTGGTGAATGGTGTAGACAGAACAAACTAACAGTCAGTGCATCAAAATGCTCTGCGATAACTTTTTATCGGAATAAAACACCGATCCCTTATGACTATAGTATCGGCCGCCAGCTTTTGAAGAGGCTCTTTGAAGTGGATGATCTTGGCGTGATCCTCGATGCGCAGCTCACTTTCAACAGCCAACGCTCTTCAGTTATCAACAAAGCGAATCGTCAGCTCGGCTTCATCAGCAGGGTGTCGACTACCTGAAAAAACCTGGAAAATCAGGGAAAATTAGGGAATTCAGTTTGCATCAGGGAAAATCAGGGAACATCAGGGAATTTTTGAACCAATCATTGAAAAAATAATGATCCTGATTTTATTTGAAGAAATTGAAACGTCATAGTTTATTATCTTCTTAAAAATATGCGGATATGACACTAAGAATGCTATGAAAAAATGTCCTAAGCTCAGTGAAAAGCAAGTTCTGCAATTTCGTATCGAATGCAAATGAATGCAATTGTACTTAAGTTAATGAAGCGATCGCCATTAACTTATCCTCTGACCAAGGCCGCTTCTTGCCTTGATTCGGCAGTTATCAGCAGCGAAACCAAATTGGCCAAAAAACGATTTGAGAAGACTTTGACTGTATTATGACAGATACTGGACGCGTTAGTGGATCCTCGGCAGATTTAGCAGTGCGGCAGTATTCCGGAGTGATTGCCAGAGGCGATAAATTTTATAATTATGACCGTAGCAAAGAAAGGCTGGATCATTTTTGGAGTGAAGTGCTAGCAAATGCCAAGTGTCCACAATTCTTCAACATCGTCAAATTTTTTTGTTTTGTTTCGATTATAGTCGTTTTACCATCTTTATGGCATTCGCGACTTTATCAACGTTGCAGTTGGCGGACCGTTATTGAAAAACTTATCCGGTACAACTGCGTTCGATGTTTACCCTTGGGCTCGAACTCGCGGACATCGGATCAGGAGACAACAGACTTACCAACTGAGCTATATCACAAGCCCTAACATCGTCAAAATGATCTGCTGTCTTTCACATGGCAACGCGAATGTTGAACGTGGTTTTTCAGTAAATTCGAGAAGCGGAAGCAAAATCGCTAGAGGTGAAACGGAGGAAAATTTTAGAGGACGCACAAAAGAAGGCGGATAGCTTGCAAGAGAAAATTGTTATGCTGAAATCATAAGAATTTCTACAAGTGGATCCGAACTGACTGACTTACCTTAAAATGTTTAATATTACAATTAATACTTCCATTGAAATTATCGTTATAAATTGGTATTCTCGACTCAATGCTTTCTGTGGTTTATTTTCGGGGGAAATATATTTTTTATAACTTTAAGTTGCTTCCTCAGGTTGTTTTTCAAACCTGGAATTTTCTGGAAAAACGACTGGAAAATCAGGGAATTTTATTACCAGATATGAGTCGACACCCTGATCACCAAAGTGTCACGTGAATTCTTTGTGCTTTAAATCACTGTACTGCGCCCTCGTCAGATCTATAACTGAGCATGCTGCTGTGGTCTGGGCTCCGTACCAACTAAGTTGGATTTTGAGGATTGAACGTGTACAGAAGCTGTTTGTCAGATTCGCCTTGCGACACCTTGCGACATATATTCAGATCGGTGTCAACTTCTGAGTCTCGAAACCTTCGAATGTCGCCGAAAGACTCAACAGGCTTCTTTCGATGTTAAGGTTATGAATGGAGAAGTTCAATCGCCAAATCTTCTAAGGATGATAAACCCCAGTGCCCCAGTGCCCCGTCGAGAACTCTGCGATCTAATTCGTTGCTGTCACATCAAATCCACAGAACATCATATGGCT
>NW_026597068.1:0-15481 GCF_029784155.1 Uranotaenia lowii | reverse complement strand
ATCGAAACTTTAAAATGCAGTATTACATTTTCAACTCAAAATGATAGAAAGTTGGTTTTCGAAGTAAAATTAAGTTTTTTTTAAATAAAATACTTATTTCCCATACAAACTAAATCTTCTTTAAGAACAATGGGTTAAAAAAACATCCAAAATGACTCCAAATTGACTAAGTCCCTTCTATAAGTCTTTCACTGTAAGTATTTTGTTCTGAAAATATTCTAAAAACTTTTGTACACTTTGATTTCGGGCCTTCTGTAGATATTTCAACAAAGTCTTCATTCTAGACCGATAAAACTGTATAAAAGAATTCAACTATCCGAGTTTCTCGTTCTTTTTACGAATCCACAAATGGTTTTTGTAGTCCAATATGTTAAAATATATCTTAAAAGAGTTTTTTTTTTGTTCTGTTCTTTGATTGGGGATCAACAAGCTATTTATCGCCCGTTTTTAAATGTTTTATGAAATCCAGTTTTGAAACTGAAGCTTCATCTAAGACTTTAAGTGTTTTGACTGATATAAGGATAAGACCGCCTACAGTAATCTCTAGAACATGTCCTCCATGATAAATTTTGTGGAACCTACTACCTATTTATATTTTAAACTTTTCATCCTAGCGTTGTTCACGAAAGAAGCCAACAAACTGTAATCAATGCTTTTCTTCATAACTGCCCAAAAAATTCTCCAAATTTTCAAGTTTTTTATGTTAACTAAAAAATCATAAGAAAATAATTCGCAGCTTGTGCGATGAACTATTCTAACAAAATCAAAAAGGGCCCTTCACCCTCAGCTGATGAAAAAACATTAAAATAAAACAATTTTCCAGAAGCTAGTTAGCTTTGGTGATGGCATGCTATCGAGCCACCGAAAAAGTTCTTTACAAAACGATCCTCACGCGTGAGGGAAAACTTTTTTTTTTTAATTAGACAAAACCGAAACGGGTCGTTCCATCCAGTTCTGTGTGTTTGGCCCTGAGTTTGTTCCACTGTGTTACAACTTTTCCTGCCTCGGTCCTTGGTTCAATTACCCAAACTCCTCCTCTGAATGTTATTTTCCAGTCAAGCTTTTGATTCGTAGTTTTCCTTTTCGTTTAACAAACCAGACAACCGACAATTTGTGTTTTTGATATTCTTTTCCCAGACTGAGGAACGGAAAATTCACCTTTCATTATTGGGACATACTTTATTTTTTAATAGAACAGGCAACATTCGATCCATTCCAAAAAGATGGTGGGAGGTGGGGATTCGAAAATTCAATACTTTCATGTCACGTAACCTGACATTCTGGGAATCTGTCCAAGTACAACTAATTAGAAACAAACTTCTAAACTGTTGTTACCTTTCCATTTTGGAGTCAGACGTGATCCCACAATAACTAATTTTTTTGTTTTTTCGTTTGGGTTGATTTGTTTAATTTATCAAGCTATGTTTTGCTTAAAATGAAACTAAATTGTTTGCCAAATCAACTTTTACGAACTTCAGGTTGTAAATGGATGGCTCACGAAACGCTTAAGCTAAGTCCTTTCAGAATGTTTTTTTTGTCCTGCTTGATTCCAGCAGCTTTTTTTGCTTAATAGTAAGGTACCCACCTCAGATAAAAATATACTACACTCAACTCGGTTTAATCCTTCTTTAGAACCATGAGGAAAAATCCGAAGAAACGATATTACACCATATTTTCACGGTTTTCATCTTCCAACTGGAATGAGCAAATCTCCCCGTGCGCTAGACTAGCAAGCGATGTAGCGACTAGCGTTTTTGCGAGCACAAGACTCCGCTTTTTGGAAACATTCGAAAAACCGTTCCACTAATGGTGCCAAAGCCGACCAACCGAAGACCGGGGTCGTATATTTTAATTTGTTACCATTAATCCGCTTTCCGTAATTTAAGGGGATTAAATTTTATGTTCACTGCATAGTTTGATAATAAGTAAATTACAACCCACCGGACAGCTTGAGTTTCGTTTCTGATTGTCTACACGAATGTTTTGCAGATTCTTTCCTGCGGAAAAACAAACCATCCGGGTTCCGAACTTTGGTTAAGATCCAGCACCGGAAATCGCACACAAACGAAACGAAAACCCGGAGCCACTTTCTTCTATTCAGTTGGTTCGGCCATTTTGGCTGTCAGCACACAGACCTGCGATTATTTTCGTTTTTGCCCTTCCCCGGTTCTTCTGTCTGAGTCGGGCTTCAGGAAAATGGTTTGGGTAGGAATTTTGGCATGCAAAAATGGGTGGCCCTCTGACGAAAGCCATTTTATTTGCTTGATCCGGTTGTAGTCATGTGCATCCGGCTGACTAGGGCTAGTGCTGCTTGCTGCTGTTCATTGGGTTCCCGGGTAAAGCCCTAAGCTCTGCCTATTACCGGGAGATTAAACGTTAAATAACTTTCGCAAGGCAACGTTGAAATTTGGACGGAGAAAATAGCGTTAAAGCATTCTGATTGATGAAATAAAAAAAAAGTTTTAAACCAAAATCACGATGCAATTCTGCCACAATTTTTATACAATTTTAGATATTTGTGAGAAAAGAACTTCAAAAATTTTGACAATTTTGACAATATTAACAATTTGACAATTTGAAAATTGAAATTTTGACAATTTTGACAATTTTGACAATTTTGACAATTTTGACAATTTTGACAATTTTGACAATTTTGACAATTTTGACAATTTTGACAATTTTGACAATTTTGACAATTTTGACAATTTTGACAATTTTGACAATTTTGACAATTTTGACAATTTTGACAATTTTGACAATTTTGACAATTTTGACAATTTTTGACAATTTTGACAATTTTGACAATTTTGACAATTTTGACAATTTTGACAATTTTGACAATTTTGACAATTTTGACAATTTTGACAATTTTGACAATTTTGACAATTTTGACAATTTTGACAATTTTCACAATTTTGACAATTTGACAATTTTGACAATTTTGACAATTTTGACAATTTTGACAATTTGACAATTTTGACAATTTTGACAATTTAGACAATTTTGACAATTTTGACAATTTTGACAATTTTGACAATTTTGACAATTTTGACAATTTTGACAATTTTGACAATTTTGACAATTTTGACAATTTTGACAATTTTGACAATTTTGACAATTTTGACAATTTTGACAATTTTGACAATTTTGACAATTTTGACAATTTTGACAATTTTGACAATTTTGACAATTTTGACAATTTTGACAATTTTGACAATTTTGACAATTTTGACAATTTTGACAATTTTGACAATTTTGACAATTTTGACAATTTTGACAATTTGGCAATTTTGACAATTTTGACAATTTTGACAATTTTGACAATTTTGTCAATTTGACAATTTTAACAATTTTGACAATTTTGACAATTTTGACAATTTTGACAATTTTGACAATTTTGACAATTTTGACAATTTTGACAATTTTTACAATTTTGACAATTTTGACAATTTTGACAATTTTGACAATTTTGACAATTTTGACAATTTTGACAATTTTGACAATTTTGACAATTTTGACAATTTTGACAATTTTGACAATTTTGACAATTTTGACAATTTTGACAATTTTGACAATTTTGACAATTTTGACAATTTTGACAATTTTGACAATTTTGACAATTTTGACAATTTTGACAATTTTGACAATTTTGACAATTTTGACAATTTTGACAATTTCGACAATTTTGACAATTTTGACAATTTCGACAATTTTGACAATTTTGATAATTTTGATAATTTGACAATTTGACAATTTTGACAATTTTGAAGATTTTGACAATTTTGACAATTTTGACAATTTTGACAATTTTGACAATTTTGACAATTTGACAATTTTGACAATTTTGACAATTTTGACAATTTTGACAATTTTGACAATTTTGACAATTTTGACAATTTTGACAATTTTGACAATTTTGACAATTTTGACAATTTGACAATTTTGACAATTTTGACAATTTTGACAATTTTGACAATTTTGACAATTTTGACAATTTTGACAATTTTGACAATTTTGACAATTTTGACAATTTTGACAATTTTGACAATTTTGACAATTTGACAATTTTGACAATTTTGACAATTTTGACAATTTTGACAATTTTGACAATTTTGACAATTTTGACAATTTTGACAATTTTGACAATTTTGACAATTTTGACAATTTTGACAATTTTGACAATTTTGACAATTTTGACAATTTTGTCAATTTGACAATTTTAACAATTTTGACAATTTTGACAATTTTGACAATTTTGGCAATTTTGACAATTTTGACAATTTTGACAATTTTGACAATTTTGACAATTTTGACAATTTTGACAATTTTGACAATTTTGACAATTTTGACAATTTTGACAATTTTGACAATTTTGACAATTTTGACAATTTTGACAATTTTGACAATTTTGACAATTTTGACAATTTTGACAATTTTGACAATTTTGACAATTTTGACAATTTTGACAATTTTGACAATTTTGACAATTTTGACAATTTTGACAATTTTGACAATTTTGACAATTTTGACAATTTTGACAATTTTGACAATTTTGACAATTTTGACAATTTTGACAATTTTGACAATTTTGACAATTTTGACAATTTTGACAATTTCGACAATTTTGACAATTTTGATAATTTTGATAATTTTGACAATTTTGACAATTTTGACAATTTTGAAGATTTTGACAATTTTGACAATTTTGACAATTTTGACAATTTTGACAATTTTGACAATTTTGACAATTTTGACAATTTTGACAATTTTGACAATTTCGACAATTTTGACAATTTTGATAATTTTGATAATTTTGATAATTTTGATAATTTTGACAATTTTGACAATTTTGACAATTTTGAAGATTTTGACAATTTTGACAATTTTGACAATTTTGACAATTTTGACAATTTTGACAATTTTGACAATTTTGACAATTTTGACAGTTTTGACAATTTTGACAATTTTGACAATTTTGACAATTTTGACAATTTTGACAATTTTGACAATTTTGACAATTTTGACAATTTTGACAATTTTGACAATTTTGACAATTTTGACAATTTTGACAATTTTGACAATTTTGACAATTTTGACAATTTTGACAATTTTGACAATTTTGACAATTTTGACAATTTTGACAATTTTGACAATTTTGACAATTTTGGACAATTTGACAATTTTGACAACTTTGACAATTTTGACAATTTTGTCAATTTGACAATTTTAACAATTTTGACAATTTTGTCAATTTTGACAATTTTGACAATTTGACAATTTGACAATTTTGACAATTTTGACAATTTTGACAATTTTGACAATTTTGACAATTTTGACAATTTTGACAATTTTGACAATTTTGACAATTTTGACAATTTTGACAATTTTGACAATTTTGACAATTTTGACAATTTTGACAATTTTGACAATTTTGACAATTTTGACAATTTTGACAATTTTGACAATTTTGACAATTGTTGACAATTTTGACAATTTTGACAATTTTGACAATTTTGACAATTTTTGACAATTTTGACAATTTTGACAATTTTGACAATTTTGACAATTTCGACAATTTTGACAATTTTGATAATTTGATAATTTCGACAATTTTGACAATTTTGACAATTTTGAAGATTTTGACAATTTTGACAATTTTGACAATTTTGACAATTTTGACAATTTTGACAATTTTGACAATTTTGACAATTTTGACAATTTTGACAATTTTGACAATTTTGACAATTTTGACAATTTTGACAATTTGACAATTTTGACAATTTTGACAATTTTGACAATTTTGACAATTTTGACAATTTTGGCAATTTTGACAATTTTGACAATTTTGACAATTTTGACAATTTTGACAATTTTGACAATTTTGACAATTTTGACACGTTTGACAATTTTGACAATTTTGACACGTATGACAATTTTGACAATTTTGACAATTTGACAATTTTAACAATTTGACAATTTTGACAATTTTGACAATTTTGACAATTTTGACAATTTGACAATTTTGACAATTTTGACAATTTTGACAATTTTGACAATTTTGACAATTTTGACAATTTTTGACAATTTTGACAATTTTGACAATTTTGACAATTTTGACAATTTTGACAATTTTCACAATTTTCACAATTTTGACAATTTTGACAATTTTGACAATTTTGACAATTTTGACAATTTTGACAATTTTGACAATTTTGACAATTTTGACAATTTTGACAATTTTGACAATTTTGACAATTTTGACAATTTTGACAATTTTGACAATTTTGACAATTTTGATAATTTTGACAATTTTGACAATATTGACAATTTTGACAATTTTGTCAATTTGACAATTTTGACAATTTTAACAATTTTGACAATTTTGACAATTTTGACAATTTTGACAATTTTGACAATTTTGACAATTTTGACAATTTTGACAATTTTGACAATTTTGACAATTTTGACAATTTTGACAATTTTGACAATTTTGACAATTTTGACAATTTTGACAATTTTGACAATTTTGACAATTTTGACAATTTGACAATTTTGACAATTTTGACAATTTTGACAATTTTGACAATTTTGACAATTTTGACAATTTTGACAATTTTGACAATTTTGACAATTTTGACAATTTTGACAATTTTGACAATTTTGACAATTTTGACAATTTTGACAATTTTGACAATTTTGACAATTTTGACAATTTTGGACAATTGTGACAATTTTGACAATTTTGACAATTTTGACAATTTTGACAATTTTGACAATTTTGACAATTTTGACAATTTTGACAATTTTGACAATTTTGACAATTTTGACAATTTTGACAATTTTGACAATTTTGACAATTTTGACAATTTTGACAATTTTGACAATTTTGACAATTTTGACAATTTTGACAATTTTGACAATTTTGACAATTTTGACAATTTTGACAATTTTGACAATTTTGACAATTTTGACAATTTTGACAATTTTGACAATTTTGACAATTTTGACAATTTTGACAATTTTGACTATTTTGACAATTTTGACAATTTTGGCAATTTTGACAATTTTGACAATTTTGACAATTTTGACAATTTTGACAATTTTGACAATTTTGACAATTTTGACAATTTTGACAATTTTGACAATTTTGACAATTTTGACAATTTTGACAATTTTGACAATTTTGACAATTTTGACAATTTCGACAATTTTGACAATTTTGACAATTTTGATAATTTTGACAATTTTGACAATTTTGACAATTTTGACAATTTTGACAATTTGACAATTTTGACAATTTTGACAATTTTGACATTTTGACAATTTTGACTATTTTGACAATTTTGACAATTTTGACAATTTTGGCAATTTTGACAATTTTGACAATTTTGACAATTTTGACAATTTTGACAATTTTGACACGTTTGACAATTTTGACAATTTTGACACGTTTGACAATTTTGACAATTTTGACAATTTTGACAATTTTGACAATTTGACAATTTTGACAATTTTGACAATTTTGACAATTTTGACAATTTTGACAATTTTGACAATTTTGACAATTTTGACAATTTTGACAATTTTGACAATTTTGACAATTTTGACAATTTTGACAATTTTGACAATTTTGACAATTTTGACAATTTTGACAATTTTGACAATTTTGACAATTTTGACAATTTTGACAATTTTGGACAATTTTGACAATTTTTGACAATTTTGACAATTTTGACAATTTTGACAATTTTGACAATTTGTTGACAATTTTGACAATTTTGACAATTTTGACAATTTTGACAATTTTGACAATTTTGACATTTTGACAATTTTGACAATTTTGAACATTTTGACAATTTTGACAATTTTGACAATTTTGACAATTTTGACAATTTTGACAATTTTGACAATTTTGACAATTTTGACAATTTTGACAATTTTGACAATTTTGACAATTTTGACAATTTTGACAATTTTGACAATTTTGACAATTTTGACAATTTTGACAATTTTGACAATTTTGACAATTTTGACAATTTGACAATTTTGACAATTTTGACAATTTTGACAATTTTGACAATTTTGACAATTTTGACAATTTTGACAATTTGACAATTTTGACAATTTGACAATTTTGACAATTTTGACAATTTTGACAATTTTGACAATTTTGACAATTTTGACAATTTTGACAATTTGACATTTTGACAATTTTGACAATTTTGACAATTTTGACAATTTTGACAATTTGACAATTTTGACAATTTGACAATTTTGACAATTTTGACAATTTTGACAATTTTGACAATTTTGACAATTTTGACAATTTTGACAATTTTGACAATTTTGACAATTTTGACAATTTTGACAATTTTGACAATTTTGACAATTTTGAACAATTTTGACAATTTGACAATTTTGACAATTTTGACAATTTTGACAATTTTGACACAATTTTGACAATTTGACAATTTTGACAATTTTGACAATTTTGACAATTTTGACAATTTTGACAATTTTGACAATTTTGACATTTTGACAATTTTGACAATTTTGACAATTTGACAATTTTGACAATTTTGACAATTTTGACAATTTTGACAATTTTGACAATTTTGACAATTTTGACAATTTTGACAATTTTGACAATTTTGACAATTTTGACAATTTTGACAATTTGACAATTTGACAATTTTGACAATTTTGACAATTTTGACAATTTTGTCAATTTGACAATTTAACAATTTTGACAATTTTGTCAATTTGACATTTTGACAATTTTGACAATTTGACAATTTTGACAATTTGACAATTTTGACAATTTTGACAATTTTGACAATTTTGACAATTTTGACAATTTTGACAATTTTCGACAATTTTGACAATTTTGACAATTTTTGACAATTTTGACAATTTTGACAATTTTGACAATTTTGACAATTTTGACAATTTGACAATTTTGACAATTTTGACAATTTGACAATTTGACAATTTTGACAATTTGACAATTTTGACAATTTTGACAATTTTGACAATTTTGACAATTTTGACAATTTTGACAATTTTGACAATTTTGACAATTTTGACAATTTTGACAATTTTGACAATTTTGACAATTTTGACAATTTTGACAATTTTGACAATTTTGACAATTTTGACAATTTTGACAATTTTGACAATTTTGACAATTTTGACAATTTTGACAATTTTGACAATTTTGACAATTTTGACAATTTTGACAATTTTGACAATTTTGACTATTTTGACAATTTTGACAATTTTGGCAATTTTGACAATTTTGACAATTTTGACAATTTTGACAATTTTGACCAATTTTGACAATTTTGACAATTTTGACAATTTTGACAATTTTGACAATTTTGACAATTTTGACAATTTTGACAATTTTGACAATTTTGACAATTTTGACAATTTTGACAATTTTGACAATTTTGACAATTTCGACAATTTTGACAATTTTGACAATTTTGATAATTTTGACAATTTTGACAATTTTGACAATTTTGACAATTTTGACAATTTTGACAATTTTGACAATTTTGACAATTTTGACAATTTTGACAATTTTGACTATTTTGACAATTTTGACAATTTTGACAATTTTGGCAATTTTGACAATTTGACAATTTTGACACGTTTGACAATTTTGACAATTTTGACACGTTTGACAATTTGACAATTTTGACACGTTTGACAATTTTGACAATTTTGACAATTTTGACAATTTTGACAATTTTGACAATTTTGACAATTTTGACAATTTTGACATTTTGACAATTTGACAATTTTGACAATTTTGACAATTTTGACAATTTGACAATTTTGACAATTTTGACAATTTTGACAATTTTGACAATTTTGACAATTTTGACAATTCGACAATTTTGACAATTTTGACAATTTTGACAATTTTGACAATTTTGACAATTTTGACAATTTTGACAATTTTGACAATTTTGACAATTTTGACAATTTTGACAATTTGACAATTTTGACAATTTTGACAATTTTGACAATTTTGACAATTTTGACAATTTTGACAATTTTGACAATTTTGACAATTTTGACAATTTGACAATTTTGACAATTTTGACAATTTTGACAATTTTGACAATTTTGACAATTTTGACAATTTTGACAATTTTGACAATTTTGACAATTTTGACAATTTGACAATTTTGACAATTTTGACAATTTTGACAATTTTGACAATTTTGACAATTTTGACAATTTTTGACAATTTGACAATTTTGACAATTTTGACAATTTTGACAATTTTGACAATTTTGACAATTTTGACAATTTTGACAATTTTGACAATTTTGACAATTTGACAATTTTGACATCAATTTTGACAATTTTGACAATTTTGACAATTTTGACAATTTTGACAATTTTGACAATTTTGACATTTTGACAATTTTGACAATTTTGACAATTTTGACAATTTTGACAATTTTGACAATTTTGACAATTTTGACAATTTTGGACAATTTTGACAATTTGACAATTTGACAATTTTGACATTTTGACAATTTTGACAATTTTGACAATTTGACAATTTTTGACATTTTGACAATTTTGACAATTTTGACAATTTTGACAATTTTGACAATTTTGACAATTTTGACAATTTTGACAATTTTGACAATTTTGACAATTTGACAATTTTGACAATTTTGTCAATTTGACAATTTTAGACAATTTTAACAATTTGACAATTTTAGACAATTTTGAACAATTTTGACAATTTTGACAATTTTGACAATTTTGACAATTTTGACAATTTTGACAATTTTGACAATTTTGACAATTTTGACAATGTTGACAATTTTGACAATTTTGACAATTTTGACAATTTTGACAATTTTGACAATTTTGACAATTTTGACAATTTGACAATTTTGACAATTTTGACAATTTTGACAATTTTGACAATTTTGACATTTTGACAATTTGACAATTTGACATTTTGACAATTTTGACAATTTTGACAATTTTGACAATTTTGACAATTTTGACAATTTTGACAATTTTGACAATTTTGACAATTTTGACAATTTTGACAATTTTGACAATTTTGACAATTTTGACAATTTTGACAATTTTGACAATTTTGACAATTTTTGACAATTTTGACAATTTTGACAATTTTGACAATTTTGACAATTTTGACAATTTTGACAATTTTGACAATTTTGACAATTTGTGACAATTTGACAATTTTGACAATTTTGACAATTTTGACAATTTTGACAATTTTTGACAATTTTGACAATTTTGACAATTTTGACAATGTTTTGACAATTTTGACAATTTTGACAATTTTGACAATTTTGACAATTTTGACAATTTTGACAATTTTGACAATTTTGACAATTTTGACAATTTTGACAATTTGACAATTTTGACAATTTTGACAATTTTGACAATTTTGACAATTTTGACAATTTTGACAATTTTGACAATTTTGACAATTTTGACAATTTTGACAATTTTGACAATTTTGACAATTTTGACAATTTTGACAATTTTGACAATTTTGACAATTTTGACAATTTTGACAATTTGACAATTTTGACAATTTTGACAATTTTGACAATTTTGGACAATTTTGACAATTTGACAATTTTGACAATTTTGACAATTTTGACAATTTTGACAATTTTGACAATTTTGACAATTTTGACAATTTTGACAATTTTGACAATTTTGACAATTTTGACAATTTTGACAATTTTGACAATTTTGACCAATTTTGACAATTTTGACAATTTGACAATTTTGACAATTTTGACAATTTTGACAATTTTGACAATTTGACAATTTTGACAATTTTGACAATTTTGACAATTTTGACAATTTTGACAATTTTGACAATTTTGACAATTTGACATTTTGACAATTTTGACAATTTTGACAATTTTGACAATTTTGACAATTTTGACAATTTTGACAATTTTGACAATTTTGACAATTTTGACAATTTTGACAATTTTGACAATTTTGACAATTTTGACAATTTGACAATTTTGACAATTTTGACAATTTTGACAATTTTGACAATTTTGACAATTTTGACAATTTTGACAATTTTGACAATTTGACAATTTTGACAATTTTGACAATTTTGACAATTTGACAATTTTGACAATTTTGACAATTTTGACAATTTTGACAATTTTGACAATTTTGACAATTTTGACAATTTTGACAATTTTGACAATTTTGACAATTTTGACAATTTTGACAATTTTGACAATTTTGACAATTTTGACAATTTTGACAATTTTGACAATTTTGACAATTTGGACAATTTTGACAATTTTGACATTTTGACAATTTTGACAATTTTGACAATTTGACAATTTTGACAATTTTGACAATTTTGACAATTTTGACAATTTTGACAATTTTGACAATTTTGACAATTTTGACAATTTTGACAATTTTGACAATTTTGACAATTTTGACAATTTTGACAATTTGACAATTTTGACAATTTTGACAATTTTGACAATTTTGACAATTTTGACAATTTTGACAATTTTGACAATTTTGACAATTTTGACAATTTTGACAATTTTGACAATTTTGACAATTTTGACAATTTTGACAATTTTGACCATTTTGACAATTTTGACAATTTGACAATTTTGACAATTTTGACAATTTTGACAATTTTGACAATTTTGACAATTTTGACAATTTGACATTTTGACAATTTTGACAATTTTGACAATTTTGACAATTTTGACAATTTTGACAATTTTGACAATTTTGACAATTTTGACAATTTTGACAATTTTGACAATTTGACAATTTTGACAATTTTGACAATTTTGACAATTTTGACAATTTTGACAATTTGACAATTTTGACAATTTTGACATTTTGACAATTTTGACAATTTTGACAATTTGACAATTTTGACAATTTTGACAATTTTGACAATTTTGACAATTTTGACAATTTTGACAATTTTGACAATTTTGACAATTTTGACAATTTTGACAATTTTGACAATTTTGACAATTTTGACAATTTTGACAATTTGACAATTTTGACAATTTTGACAATTTTGACAATTTTGACAATTTTGACAATTTTGACAATTTTGACAATTTGACAATTTTGACAATTTTGACAATTTTGACAATTTTGACAATTTTGACAATTTTGACAATTTTGACAATTTTGACAATTTTGACAATTTTGACAATTTTGACAATTTTGACAATTTTGACAATTTTGACAATTTTGACAATTTGACAATTTTGACAATTTTGACAATTTTGACAATTTGACAATTTTGACAATTTTGACAATTTTGACAATTTTGACAATTTTGACAATTTTGACAATTTTGACAATTTTGACAATTTTGACAATTTTGACAATTTTGACAATTTTGACAATTTTGACAATTTTGACAATTTTGACAATTTTGACAATTTTGACAATTTTGACAATTTTGACAATTTGACAATTTTGACAATTTTGACAATTTTGACAATTTGACAATTTTGACAATTTTGACAATTTTGACAATTTTGACAATTTTGACAATTTTGACAATTTTGACAATTTTGACAATTTTGACAATTTGACAATTTTGACAATTTGACAATTTGACAATTTTGACAATTTTGACAATTTTGACAATTTGCTTGACATTTGACAATTTGACAATTTTGACAATTTTGACAATTTGACAATTTGACAATTTTGACAATTTTGACAATTTTGACAATTTTGACAATTTGGACAATTTTGACAATTTTGACAATTTTGACAATTTTGACAATTTTGACAATTTGACAATTTTGACAATTTTGACAATTTTGACAATTTTGACAATTGCTTTGACAATTTTGACAATTTGACAATTTTGACAATTTTGACAATTTTGACAATTTTGACAATTTTGACAATTTTGACAATTTCATTTGACAATTTTGACAATTTTGACAATTTTGACAATTTTGACAATTTTGACAATTTTGACAATTTTGACAATTTTGACAATTTTGACAATTTTGACAATTTGACAATTTTGACAATTGACAATTTGACAATTTTGACAATTTTGACAATTTTGACAATTTTGACAATTTTGACAATTTTGACAATTTTGACAATTTTGACAATTTGACAATTTTGACAATTTTGACAATTTTGACAATTTTGACAATTTGACAATTTGACAATTTTGACAATTTTGACAATTTTGACAATTTTGACAATTTTGACAATTTTGACAATTTTGACAATTTTGACAATTTTGACAATTTTGACAATTTTGACAATTTTGACAATTTTGACAATTTTGACAATTGACAATTTTGACAATTTTGACAATTTTGACAATTTTGACAATTTTGACAATTTTGACAATTTTGACAATTTTTGACAATTTTTGACAATTTGACAATTTTGACAATTTTGACAATTTTGACAATTTTGACAATTTTGACAATTTTGACAATTTTGACAATTTTGACAATTTTGACAATTTTGACAATTTTGACAAGACAATTTTGACAATTTTGACAATTTTGACAATTTTGACAATTTTGACAATTTTGACAATTTTGACAATTTTGACAATTTTGACAATTTTGACAATTTTGACAATTTTGACAATTTTGACAATTTTGACAATTTTGACAATTTTGACAATTTTGACAATTTTGACAATTTTGACAATTTTGACAATTTTGACAATTTTGACAATTTGACATTTGACAATTTTGACAATTTTGACAATTTTGACATTTTGACAATTTTGACAATTTTGACAATTTGACAATTTTGACAATTTTGACAATTTTGACAATTTTGACAATTTTGACAATTTTGACAATTTTGACAATTTTGACAATTTTGACAATTTTGACAATTTTGACAATTTTGACAATTTTGACAATTTTGACAATTTTGACAATTTTGACAATTTTTGGACAATTTTGACAATTTTGACAATTTTGACAATTTTGACAATTTTGACAATTTGACAATTTTGACAATTTGACAATTTTGACAATTTTGACAATTTTGACAATTTTGACAATTTTGACAATTTTGACAATTTTGACATTGACAATTTTGACAATTTTGACAATTTTGACAATTTTGACAATTTTGACAATTTTGACAATTTTGACAATTTTTGACAATTTTGACAATTTTGACAATTTTGACAATTTTGACAATTTTGAAATTTGACAATTTTGACAATATTTGACAATTTTGACATATTTGACAATTTTGACAATTTTGACAATTTGACAATTTTGACAATTTTGACAATTTTGACAATTTTGACAATTTGACAATTTTGACAATTTTGACAATTTTGACAATTTTGACAATTTTGACAATTTTGACAATTTTGACAATTTTGACAATTTTGACAATTTATGGACAATTTTGACAATTTGACAATTTTGACAATTTA
>NW_026597067.1:0-15503 GCF_029784155.1 Uranotaenia lowii | reverse complement strand
TTTCACCTTCTGAAATTGCTTTAAAATAACGAAATGAATTTTGGGTCAACTCAAAAACTTTGCATGTAATTTGGTCAATTCAGATAAAGTGGCTCCCGATTCCCCACCATTTTTCAAAATCCATAAAATATAGCTTTTTTTAAAACAGTCAGAATTTGGGGAAAATAACTTATTAAAAAAAATTTAAAAAAATACCTTCTGATACCTTGAAAATGTAGAAAATCATACCATTTTTTATTTTCATTTTATCTTTTATACAGTCCCCCCACAATCATGGGTCACACACAATTATTAGTCACCGGTCATTTGAACTGCTGATATCTACTAAACTAAAAGAAATTTTTTCATACTACTATTTTTAGTTTATCGATAATATCATCAAAATGCATTAAAAATATTATGTGTGCGCTTGATAACAGTAAAATCGCTGTTTGAATAGTTTTTGTCATATGTAAATAATTATCTGTTGAACTATCACAAAATTTTCCAATGTTATAAGGTTGACATGTTAAACCGTTAAGCCCCTTATATGCGTATTTGAAAAATTCCAACAAAATAAATAGGTCTCATATAAGCAAAAAGGACGAGTTTACGTTTTCCAAATGAAACTGAGCGAATAAAACGCGAAATTTCAAAATTATTGGCAAAATAAAATTGACCCATAAATGTTACAACATCTACCAAATTTCCCACAATTATGGGTCACTGTTTTGCTAGCAAAGCAAAACATTTCTTGGTTGCTATAGCTCAACCCAAATGCCCCTTGAATTTATGCTATCAAAGAATGCCCCTGAATGTTTTCCTGAAACGCGATGATTTCCATGTTGATATTCGGGTGTTGCCATGGACTTCTATGTGACTAATAATTGTGAGCAATTTGACTAATAATTGTTACGGTCTACAATTTTGACCCATAATTGTGGTTTTGAAAAACGCTGATTGTTTCGATAAATTATGTTATTTTGTAACAAAACTGAAAATAAAAACACATTTGAACTCAAAGAGGAAGCATTTAATGATTGAAATTCATGCAAAGCTTTATTTTTGGTCAACTAACACTCGAATAAACAAGCATTTTGTGTTGAAAGGATACGTTAAGTGACTAATGATTGTGGGGGAACTGTAATAAAGAAGTTATGGAACAACGAAAAAAGTGGCCCATGATTCCCCACTCTCCCATACATCATCATGTTATAAAATTGATCAGAATTTTTTAGACTATTACCATTCCTGGATAAATTTGGAACTGCAATTAGTTTAACCTATTATTTCACATGGTAACAGCATTTTAGTGCCTGATTGTGGAGGATTTTGGTGTTCTGAATTCTAGATTGGAGCTTTCGTCAGATTATGTCTATGTTTGGTGATAACGTGTTTGAAGTTTGAGAAATTAATCAGTTTTGAGTGGAATCAATTATGTATTTCTAACTGATGAACTAAAAAACCTAAATAACAAAAACTGATTTTAAATCTGGTCAGTATCCTGCATTTTATCAAGGATTCCGAAGTCTATAAGTAATTAAATAGTTTAATTTATTCAACAACTTTGTTTAAAACTGCAACACGTTCATAAATATTTAAGATCCTTTTAATGTAGTTTAACTTTTTACTCTAAACATACAGGAGGTGAAAAAATGACGGATTTCATTTAAATAAATAAAGATTACGCCTAATATAACTTTTTTTTTTCGCAAATTCAAGTTCATACAGTACCATTTTTATTTTCAAAATAAAAACATTTTTTCATTGTAATATTTTTTTTCTTAGTTTTGTTGTTTTCTAATAACACATGTGGAATACCTATTCATACCGCGAGCCAATTTTTACTAAATTTTTATTTTTGGAATGCTTATAACGTTACTCAAATATAATTCTAGGACAACACTGAGCAACAATAATTTATTTAAACGTTATTCAAAGTCGAAGAAAACAAATCGAAAAAAATATGCGTCAGAGAAAAGGCTGTAGATCAGTTTTCAAGAACTCGAAAAAAAAATTCACTTAGTGACAAAGTAGGCTAGAGGCTATATGTTATACATATAATTGAGTCTCGCTGCCTTCTGCTTTAGCTAATGATAATAAGCTTTTAATTTATGATTTAACAAAAAGTGAATTCTGGCTTGTGATCAGATTCAGAATTAAAAGTGGAAAAACAGATTCAAAATTCAAAAATAAAATTGCAGTTGGCTTAAAAAAAGTTCCCAATTCATTAACAAAATTAAGTTAAACTGAGAAAATGGTTTTGGAATTTTCTGAAATTGCAAATGATAATAAATAAGACTAAACTATATTGAGATTCTATCATCAATTCTGATTTAAGTCAAATTTGAATTTATTATATGAATGTAGATGGCAACTTTTACTACTTTATTCATTATGAGATGCTTTTAACAGAGAGTTGAAAAAACTAATAAATTTCTCTTAAGCCTTTCTGGTTGCCGTTAAATAAGACAAAAAGATATCATCTCATCTAATAAATAATAATTTTCTGTTTTTATAAAGTTTAAAAAAAAATCTGCTTTGAAAATACCATAACGTAAATATTCAATTTAAATTCTTTATCAATTTTTGATAAACGACTAAAATTATTCAAGTGCAAAAATCTCGACTCAGAACTAAAGCCAATACCCACGAATCTAATTCGAGGTCCACAATTCCACTAAAACTCTTCAAAAATCTCTCACTTATTGATAGAAATTGAGTCCCTAATATCGAACTTAAATAAGATAAGACTTAGCTTGCCAGATTTTCCGAACGTTGCCCGATTTTTTTCATTTATTAGCAAAAACAAACAAAAATTTGAATTGATTCATTAGATTTATAATTACGTATTTTGCGTCCAAATTTTTTGAGAAAATTTCATCGAAATTTACATGAACGAGTTTTTTAGAAACATAAGATATGATGATGTCCTTGGAGCCAAAAAGGTACAAGTGCATAAAACTTTATTTCGAGAAAACACACTATTAAGT
The DNA here is from genome assembly GCF_029784155.1 of Uranotaenia lowii. Lineage (NCBI taxonomy): Eukaryota > Metazoa > Arthropoda > Insecta > Diptera > Culicidae > Uranotaenia > Uranotaenia lowii. The sequence continues at coordinate 12,531 of NW_026597067.1, read as the reverse complement.
TGTTGTGTGTGGCCATTTTCCATGTATTTTTCTGAAATTCGTATTTTTCTTACGAACGTAAAAGTATGTGAATAAAATTCAAAAAATCTGAAAAAATCATCGAATAAGTTTTAAATATGCAGAGTCGTTTGGCATCATTGACTCAAAATCGCCTATTTTTTTACTTATACCCCTTTGGTTCCTCAAATGATTTAAAATTGAATGATGTGTTTTGATATAAAAAATCAGGTTTTTAAGTGCTGTTATCCAGGATTAGTATTAAATAATTTTGATATTGGCGAATATTGGGGGAAAATACCCCGAAATGGCACGACCCGGATATAAGCGAAAAATATCTGGTAAGCTTAGGTTAGAATAGTTCTGTATTTTGTGGAACCAACTTTGTTTATAAACATTAAAATTGGATGTCTGTGATCAAATTTCGGATTCTTTTTCAGTTTTTTTTTTTTTTTTTGTTATTGAAATCCAGTTTGAATCATCATTGGGAAAAGAAACCTGATTCGAATCTTGGTTTTACATTTGAAACCTCAAATAGATGTATTTTTCATATTCGAAATTTATCATTTCGGAATGTGGAAAAAATTTAAATTACAACCTTTACAACATTTCAACTTCTAATTTTTTGCAGAATTTGAACTTACGAAAGTTTCCTAATGGTGATCCATCATTGAAAAGCCCGAAACAGTATCATCATTCGCAGCTTCTATTTAGATTTACAAATAAATTTCTAATAAATAATAGAAAAATGAATTCATACTGGAAAGGAAAAATTCAGAATCCAATTAAGAGATTTCTGGTTAAGGGTTTTGATACAAATTTCGATTGTTGGTTCATAATTAAAAGAACTTATCATCTGGAACTTAGATAAAAAAAATTCAGAGTCAGATTCGGAATTCAGATTTTGAACTCAGGTTCAAAAGGGCAGGATTCAGATCCGGAAGTCAAATAAGAAAATCAGACTTAGGTTTAGCTCGAAGAGAATTTTTTCAAGAATTCAAATTGCATGAGATCGCAGTTTCAGAGTTTTAATTCTGGATTCAAAATTTAAATTTAATATTAAATCAGAGTTAGTTTGGAAACCAGCAAAAAATACAAGTTTATAATAAAATTTTGATTTGTTTTAAGATTTCGTTCTTTGAAAAATAGAGATTAAAATTTTTTAATAAATTAACTCAGTATTCTAATTATAAAATAAATTATTTATAAATTTTTATTGGTCAAAGAACTTTTACTTTATCTTCAAGCGAAAGTTAGCCTGTATACATATGTACATAATTTATTGGTTCCCATATTACAAATTAAAGACTATCACCGTCTTAGCCTTATGAGGCTTAACAGACTGGAAAAAGTTTCCGAAACTGCTTAGCTATTTAAAAATTAAGTTTCTAACTAAAATTTTAAATTTAAATCGAGTTATTAAGAGTAGAAAATTACTCTCATTTGAACCGCAAAAAATATCTCTTACATTTATTTCTAAATATTTTGTGATTGAAAGGAATTTGGTTATTATTTGCTCATTTAAGAGGATACACGAGTATGAAACCTTGAAATTTATTATTTATTATTTTAATCTTTATAAAAAAATTTGGAATTTCTAGAACTTAATTTCGAAAGTTAGAACTTAAAATAAAAACCTAACTACTAAAGTAAAATACCTCAAAGCTGAACAATTATACAGAACCTACAAGTTCTTTTATACTCTTTAGTATGACTAAATATGACTTGTTTAAGCTAACTGATATGAGAAAAATTTGTCACCAAACCCCACCATGATCCGGGTCTTTCTACGGTCCTGATAAACGATTGTGTTAGACAGTAATACCGAAATTTTCGAATGATAATTCCGGAATCTATAGACTAAAGTTGAAATCCATCTTTGAAAAACAAATATGGACATTCCGAACTGATTCTGATACTATTTAAAATGTTCCTTTATTTTATTTCAATCACGATCTTAAGATTTTCCATAAGGTGACTTTTTGAACCACAACAAAAAATCGGCATATGTAGTTTTATGGAGTTAGATTTCAAATAATATCTTCGAATTCGGGCATTGAATTTTGACTATAAGCTGATATTTCAATATATGTAAATTTTAATCTTAAGCTATTCAATTTAAAAAATGTTTCGTAAATCGTGTTTTTATGTTGAATTATATCGAATTAAAATTATAAGCGCTGATGTGGTCTAGTGGATAGGCTGGCGCGAGTCTGGTAACCCAGGCGTACTGGGTTCGATTCCCGGTATCGGCAACAAAAACTTTTGGGTACGAATCCCATATGCTGCCGACAGGTAAGATGTGTTTCATTGTATAAATAATTATATATTTCAGAGGGAATGCATCTGGGGTAAAATCTGAAGAGACTATTGCAAGCGGAGTGGATTGCCAACCATTGTAGGTCTCTGAAGGTTGGATGCCTTCCCTCGACGAACCATCGGTCGTGGAAGCCTGAGAAGCAATTCGAAGGCCCCAAGCCACACAGACATAGGCTGGTCCTTGCTACCGATGGGGGAACTATACATACATACATACATACAAACATACATACATACAATTATATCGAATTCAAATTATATCAAATCGTTAAAAAAAAACTCAATTTTAAAATCGAATTCAACTCGAACTCGAACTCGAACTCAAAGTTCAAAATCGAATCATCAAAGTTCACATCGAATTTGAAATAAATAAAAAGTTGTTCAAAAATGAATAACTTTTTTCTAAAACAGAATTTGTTTAAAATAAAAATTGTAAATTTTGGACCCAAATCTCTAATCGAGAAAGGTCTGTTATTACTTTAGTTTAGTTCTGAAGAGTTCTGAAGCATTCTGAACACAACATTGAAAAATTAGTTTAGATACAGTAAATTTAATAAATCCGAAGCTAATGCATATTCAACAATAAGGAATTTCAGGACTTAGCATTCTAGTATGTAAAACTTTGGTATAAGAAATTCTACATTTATTCGAAAATCATGCTTTCCAAAATACTTTGAAAGAAACATTGATCTTATTTTCTATAAAATATTATAAGACTCTTAATTTGATTATTTTTAGCATCCTCCAATGTTTTACATGATAATTTACAAGCAAAAGTACATCGAAATAATCTTACGTTTTTAGTTTGGATTTGAATAAATTTATCATTTATTTTTAAAAACCAATCTTATTCTGAATACCCTCTATTCTTTTCGCCTCTTAGTTATTATCGCACTGTTTGCAGCAATGCAGCATGATTTTTTTTTTACTTAATTGTGAGAAAACTTGAATGAACACAACGATATTGCTCGAAATTCGATTCCTTCTTTCCTTTGCTAGATCGAAAAGCATTTGATAAAATGCTTAAAATGCCTATTCCCTGTAATCAAGGTTCAAATGTTAACCTTCAAAACCATCCGATTCCTCGTCCTCGGTGGCTGAATCCATATATTTCCTCGGTTCTTCCACCCCCATCCATCGCATAAGTACTTCGTGGGCATGATGATGAGCACCCAGCTCACTCGGCCTAGTTCCTTTGCCACAATACCGGCAGAAAATGGACGGCTTTCGATGTTTCTTGATCCAGTGTTTTTCCCGATCTTCGGAACTTAGGAACCTTTGTGGACAATTACTGCACCAAAAAGAGTTGGGGTCAACTAAATGCTCCAAAACGTGCTCACTCATATCCAAGAATGTACCGAAACGTAGATCGCACCTCGAGCAGTGAAAAGGTTTCGGTAGTCCGTGAACCGTTTCGTTGTGCTCAGCGAGCTCTCCAACACGCAAGAACCATTTCTTACAAGTTGGACAGTACAGACTCTTCCAATTTATAATGTGCGGTTTGTAAACCGGAGCGTTCGGGTCCGGCGTTGGCTGATCGTAAGGAGGTCCAAATGTTCCCGGCGGCCACTTGTTTCTGTCTTCAAGAGCGTAAGTTTTTCCTCCATCACGCGATACGAAGCAGACATTCATCATGGTGTTGGGAACGCCGTTCACCGCCGCGTTCTGAAAATTTAAACACTGTTGAAGCTTTAAACTGTCCATCGATTTGGCAAAGGTTAATTTACGATAACGTCTGATCCGGGTAAATACTCATAGCTCTCCTTTGTCGAACCACTCCATATTTGCGCTTTACCGTGTTGCCCGCCATACAATCCTTCGTAGTATTCGCGACAGGACATCCCAGGTTTCGGTGTCAACGCATTGTCACTGGGCACAACTACCGTGCTGATTGCAGCTCTGATGACGGGAACCTGATTTGATGGAAAAGAGATCCAAACATTAGTCCGACTTATTTTCGTGTTTTAATAACTTGATTTTCAGTTCACCTGTGGGTTTTTTTGCTGTGTCGTGTTTGATCCGAGTTGATGCACCACGGGTTGCGTTGAAGCTACCGGTACAACATTTTTAATCTGTTGTTCAACTGGTGACCCAAAATCCATAGGAAACTCTCGGTACGAGAATGCTTTCGCTTCACTGTTATTCGGTGGTTGTGCCTCTGCATTGTTGATGGCTTGCGCGCATTTCTCTTCCATCATTTTCCTCCAACGTGACAGGTTGCCGTTCCGTCGAGCTTTGTTTCTGCTCTTCGATGCCTCGATTGTCTCTGAAAATTCTGCGCCCAACGGAAGAAATCGGCTTTCCTGCTGAATCCGTGTGGTCGAAAACTGTCCTTCAACATTCGCTATCATCACCGGCTGTACATTTGCTGTATTGGATGCAATTGTTTCATTCCCTAAACTTGTTACATTTGACACATCTTGCGCATTCTGGACATTCGGGGTTGATGGTGCATTCAATGCATTTGGCATGCCGTACCGTAAGAATGGTGTATTTAGCACTTTTGATACATTTGCTACACCTTTAACTCTAAGTACATTTGGTACATTTGATGTATTACGTATCATAGACAAGAGTGGTACAATTTCTGCCTGTTGTACATTTCTGACAATTCTTACATATGGTGCGTTTCGCAACGCATTACTGCTGTTCGGAACATTTTCAACGTTTCGCAATGGGAGACGGTATTGTGCTTCGCTAGTGGTTTGATTTCGGTTTTTATTGAATTCCGACAAACTTCCGAAAAGTTCAGTTCGAGCTGTCGAACCACATTCGGCACGGCTTTGCATCATCGTTGAACTCAACAGTATGCTTTTAGGAGCACCCTCCGATTCGTGTATTAGTCTTGAAAGTAATAACGTTGTATTATAAAGTTTCAATTATAAACAGTACAATGATGCGTTATGGAGTTTAGATAAGAAGCTCAAAGTTGGGGCTATATATAACTAAAAATACACATCAAGGCCTGCTAAGTTTGTATTTTGCTACTCTAAAACTTTGTGATAGTTTATTATTTCTAATCCCTCAAAAAAGTGATAAAAGTGGTTAAAAATGGTCTCTTCAACTAAATGGTCTGCAACCAACTATTTCATGCGAAACTGTCAAAAAGCTTCAGTTTTAATTGAAAGTTTGATGTATTCTTTTCAATTATAATGTCCTCTATTAACTTAAACGTACATTGATACATGATACATACGTTTAAGCATTTAAAGATCAACAATCACATTTGTCTTTAGTCTCTTGTTTTTGGAATAAATCTGGAAAAATTTTAAATGACTTGAAGAAATTTATGCACTTTTTTGGCAAGACTGACACGTTGTTCAAAAAACTTATCTCAACGATCAACTTCCCTGAGACCACTTGTTATTTTGACTTCTTACCTGACCATGAAAATGCATCGACCCTCTCCGATTTGGCCCTAAATTGACTTATTTTAATGTAAATAATAGAAATTTAAAGTTTTGGGTAAATCGGATCACTCTTCTCAGAATGGGAGCCCCCCATTCTTTCAAATTTTGCCTTTTTCTCATGAATAACTAATTATATCACCTCTGTAACAAGCATTCATGCAATGTTTGCTTTGGACTCAAGTACTTGTATGCAAGGTGCCTTCTACCTTGTACTTCAGCTTTCATGTGTTGTTTAAATCTTGCACAATTCTTGAATAGTTTGAGCAAGGAGATTCGAACCTCGACCTTTGGGAGAGATGCCCCTCCCGATCAGATGAGAATAACAAAATTATATCAAGATGAGATAATTTGGTATTAGATTTTTCCTATTAAAAAGAGATTTGATTCAGTACTCGTAGGAATTATACCACCTTCTGATAGCATAAAAGCTTTGTTTATTTAGAAATGGGACAGGTATGAATGTTCGTATCTTGAAAATCATTGGTTTGAGCAAAAGACCTTCTAAGAAGGAAATGAAAGCAATCTAATGAGTATTCATGGAAAAATATGAAAAAATATCGTTTTTGTAAGAAAAATTTTTATTTCATTCTTTATATCTCCCACCGGTCAAGGCACACTTTTTTCAGTCATGATATTTATCAAATTTTTCCAGTAATACTCCATATATTCGGCAATTTAGGTGTCTGCATCCTTTTTCTTCAATTGCCGCTACTGTTTTAACCAATATTGCTTATTTTACAGAAACTGGAGACAATTTGGTGGATTCCACTACTTTGAATTTACCAAACTTGATTATTTTTGTGCCACTAAAACAAGTTGTTACTGAATGTCAGATGGAAAATCATACAAAAATGTGGTAGAATCATCACAAGACACAATTCAAAGTACAATCTATTATTTGAGATCGTAAATTTCGCAGTTTCCAAACAAGGCTACTCTTGTGAGGCTTTTGAAAACATTGAAATCCAAAGTTTTTGTCACGAAAATTTTGTTATTTTTATACAGGAGCAGAGTCTTGCCAAATCATGATATTTTTCCTAAAACAACCAGCAAATATAAACTTTATTCTGCTGGGGACCTTGTCGGAAGTAGAGATGATACAGAACTCAACTGCCGTAACTTGTGCAACATAGTTTATTTCACAAGTTTTTTTGTCCATCAAAAATTATCTGTCGGAATGGCTCAGCAAAAATGTGTCTTTTGAAGTTTAGTTTACATGAAGTTTACATGATTATTGCTGGTAAACATTTCTATTGCTCAAGGGACAAATTTCCAAGAAATTTCGGCGATCTACAGTTCGTTTCTCTCATATTCATAATTTAAAACGCTGGTGTTAGCCTTCACTTCCTTGATGATCTTCAACCGTAGTTTCTGATCAAGTGTTTCCTTCATTCCAACACTTGGTTTGAACTTTGTGGACATTCTTGACAGTGTTTTTATACTTTTACACCACTCACCCATGTTATTTTTGCTATAAACTACGGTTTTGTCAGCTTTCGTTTTCATAATGATAAATATTAAAGAAAACTGTGACCAATTATTTTTTCTTCTCTTGCAACTTGAATATCTCGAAAATGTGTTGGATTTAAATTTGAAAAAAATAGGCAGGGTAGGATTATTTTACAGGCAACACAAGGTAGTCAAAACATAGCATGTCCAATAGACTGGCCCATAACCAAAAAAATCCTTATATTCCACGCGGCACCCCTTAGATTGGTGCTGTTACGAGGTCCCTCGTATCGGTTTCGAACCTACCTCGAGCGAATTAGGAAGATTCGCCTGGCAGCTTAAGACGTCAAACAACTTATCAAAACAAAGCAAGGAGAGGATCAATCTTGTAAACAATTAAGTAAAAACGTGCTTTCGAACCACGAATTAAAGAAGTTTGTTTTATCTACGGTTATAAGCGGTTGCGATATCGAAGTTAATTTAACGGTAAAGGCGAAGGTTTGCTTTAGTGAGGTGATATGATTACAAAGAAAACTTATTATTGTATTCTCTCTTTAGATCGCAAACGATATTCGATCCTTAAATCTAAGCGAACCCAAATTGATCTTAAACTATTTATGAGGATCTTGTATAAAATTGTTTAATTATTCCCTTAAAGGTAACTCAAACCTATTGAAACTTGAATTGTATAATCGAATTATAAACATTTAATAGGTAGTAAGATCTCGGTTGCCTCAGAGGAGCCTAAGAGGATTTACATCGCTTGAAACGGAACAAGTCACTAAACGTGAGTTTACACACCTATTGTCATTAAAACACAAACTAATTTCCCTTACCTCGCAGGGATTTTTATTATAGCTGAAATATATGCTTAATGCGGATTCGGAAATCGACTCGTTATTGAAGAAATAACAGGTGCCTTTAGGTGAAAAAATGACTTTCTGAAAGTTTCAGGCCATTTGGCAGAATCACGAGCTGGCGCAAAGGACTTGAAATTTGTATGGAGATTTTCGGCGAAATGTATGAAAAATCGACATACTTTCACTCTTTGTGTTCTAAAATATGTTTCCAGTATGCTAGAAAGCTCAAAATTTCAGGAATTGTAGTTTAAACATTGACAAACAAGTTTGTAGAAGATTGTGACGTGATACGAGCTGACTGAGATGAGTTATCCGCAATTGAATGTTTGTTTTTTTTCGCATTTCTTTGATATATCGTGAACGGTGTATGGGCTAATAATCGCACTCACTTGATCGCATTGTCACACAATGCAGCAATTGATAGTTTTTCAAACTTTCTTTCAACTTTTTGCAAAGATATCTAATATATAAAGATGAGTTGGACTATATATGTTTGTTTGTTTGTATGCACCTTATACAAATCCACACCGCTTAACCGATCAGCCTAAAATTTGGTACAGTTATGTGTTTGGACCATGGTAAGGTTTTAGTCATAGTTTTGAACCCCTCCCACCTAAGAAAAGGAACCCTCCCATACAACTTTTGTTTTTATTGCCACAAAACAAAAGTCATGGCACCCATTTTTCAAAACCGAATTTTCCTTTTGGTGGGGTTATTTTCACCATCACCATGGGCCGGGCATTAGTAACGACAAACCAGAGTTCAGGTGTACTGGGAAGCAAATCAAAGCCTGCTATCATTTAAAATTTGAAAGCAATATTTTGGCGCGTTTTTTCCTTCTACTGTTTGGAGCCCGGAGCATAAGCACGATGTTTTCGCATGAAATAATGAGCCTACATTTCAGATGAAAAAATACTACTCGCCTTTAAGGGATACATTGATCCGAACTGTGGTTTTCAAAGTAGCGCCTACCGCCCCTGGATAACGTTTAATGTCTACAAGAATATGCAGTGTGTGAAGTATGAATGCGATGATTCATCTGCATAATAAATTGACTTCTTTAGCTTAACTACTATCTGGACTAAGCGCTGAAAACTAAAGAACGGATTTTCATAAATTCCAATTTTAAAGAATTAACCATTTTCGTATTTTTGAATTCCTCATAGTTATAAGTTGAAGGTTGCTATTTCAACGCTTTGATAGGTGTCGAGGAATTAAAACGGGGGATTGGAAAATTCAACGTGCACTATTGAAAAAAAAAACAAAAAACCATCCAACATTCAAAACTTTTAAGTAATAAAATCTGAGGTTTAGATTTTTATAAAATTCAATGTTATTGGCCAATTTATTTTTAGTTGTTGTTGGTCATCAATGTGTTCAATCCAATGTTGAGAAAACTAAAACCGTAAAATTCAGACAAATGATTTCTAAAATTTTTACATTCATCACACTATAACTAATTTTATAATTGTGTTTTAGAAAAATTTGAATAGAATTCCAACAACAAATTTATCATAACATTATAAAATGATGAAGTATTTTTGATAACTTTAAGAACTATTTGTAGAACTTTCAACATCTAAGAGAAATCATGGAAAAATGTGAAATCAAACAGCGAACAATTGAAAACTTGCTAAGTGAGTCTTAGACAAGGTTTCAATGGAAGTCTTTTTAGAAATTTCTAAATAAATAATACTTGAATAAACCATCCTACGGGGAGATCATCCATCTTCAAATCAATTGCATATGTTTACAAGCTTAGAATACTGGATTTTCAGTAGATAACACCTGGGAAAGATATAAAAAAAACTTTTTTTTCAAATATTAAAAATTACACCTTCGTATCCAAAGAGGTATAAGTTGAAATGTAATCGATTTTTGTTTAATAATATGTACTAAACAGTTTTTCGTATAACAAACTTAATTTGGTGGTTTTTTTCATGTTTTGAGAACTTCAAGGTATCGTTTACGTTCGAAAATAAAATGAAAAATTATCAAAAAATGTATGGAAAACTGCCAATTACAAAAACTTACACCCCTTGCCTAGAAGGGCCTCAAATATAAGAAATCTTATCAACCTTAACATTAGTTTTTCGTTATTACATGAACAGGCATTGAAGGGAAATTATTTTCAAATTTTGTTAATACAAACCTTATAACTATTAGTTTTAATACCAATAAAATTTTACAAAGACTAGCGAAGCTGACAAAGCTTACATGGCCTAACATGGCCCAAATTTGTTAAAATTATGAAAACAAAATGTTTGGAAAATTTGGAAAAATCAAACGACTAATTTTGAATTATATTTTTTGTTAACCCGAGCAAGGCCGGGTAAAATAAGCTAGTTTGTTATAAAATAAGTTACAACTTTGCGGAGGACACTAACTTTCTATCTGTTATTCCTATGTGTGACAATGCGATCAAGTTAGTACTAATGATCCACCTATACACCGATATGAAATGCGAAAAAATCACACATTGAATTGCGGATAACTCATCACAGTCAACTCGTATTGCGTCACAGTTTGTCATTGTTTGAACTACAATTCCTGAAATTTTGAGCTTTCTAGCATACTGGAAACATATTTTAAAACACAAAGAGTGAAATGTCGATTTTTCATACATTTCGACGAAAATCTTCATACAAATTTCAAATCCTTTGCGCCAGCTCGTGCTTCTGCCAAATGACCTGAAACTTTCAGAAAGTCATTTTTTCACCTTAATGAGCACCAATCTAGCGGGTGCCGCGTTGAAAAAATGTTGTAAAAATCACCCCATACAAATTTGGGCCAGGCTAATGTCCAATCACTAGAGACTCAGCTATAACCAAATGAAAGTGTCCCATTTCTAAATGGACTAAGCTTAATATCAAGATAATAACTCAATTAAATAGATAGGATATTTACCAGCAAAAATGCAAAAAATATGATTCTTGTGAAAAAAAACATTAAAAATTCATTTAATTTTTTTCTGCAAAACTGTGAAATTCAATTCTGCTTTATAAACTGAAATCTTATAAATCAAGAATCAACATGCTCAAAAATCACAATTGACTTTTCTTTCTGTTCTTTGCCCAAATTCAGTTTAAAATGAAAATTTCATGAAATTTATGAGCATTTTGAAACAAATTATTATTTTTTTTTATATTTATAAGCATAAATTATAACTTACTGTAGTCAATCACATGGTTGCTAAAAAAATTAGAATCTTCGGTATAGGGGACTTAGAAATGTTTTGTGAAATTCGTGAGATTTTTATTTTGGAGCCAAAATATTTATTAAAACATATTTTGAAAAAAAGGGGTGGATGAATTTCTCCAATAGAGTACATGTTACAATACTTTTATGTGATTTGTTTGAGCAAACTTATGTGAACGTAGCTTTCTTTCGTAAAATTTGGGAAATTGATGTATAAAAACCAAAAATTAATATTTGTGTAAATTTATTTTTCGGCATATCGGTGAAATGTATGAGAAGAAAATTTACAGATGTTGAAAAGAGCGAAAGAGCATTTTTGCGAGGAAAACTTATTAACGTTCACCGTAAAGTATGCAACATTTTATTATTTAGGAAAAGTAGTACCGTAGTAGTAGTGATGTTTATTTCGATTTGGTAAATGGCAATTTATATCAGGTTTTCCACATGGTAAGAGCAAGTTCACTGGTGTTGGGAAAAAGTGAAAGAAATTTTGACATTTTGAAAATTTTACCATGCAAAAATGTTTTCAAGATCTTGAAGCGTTTTATTTTTTTACAACACTGGTTCTATTTCAGCCGTATGTGATAGAAATATTGCTATTTTTGCATCACAGCATGCGAAAATACAACACGTGTTGTAAAAAAACTAGAAGGCCACAGATCTTGAAAATGTTTTTGCATGGCAAAATTTTCAAAATGTGCCGTAAGTGTCGAAATTTCTACCACTTTTTCCCAACACCAGTGAACTTGCTCTAAGAGCAAGTTCACTGGTTGAGATGGAGATAGAAATTTCGAAGGTTTACAACACATCACAACACATTTGACGAACACCGGTGTTGGGAAAATCTGATATTCGAACAGTTTCGCGCTGTAAAATTTGTATCGTAAATACCTATAACACTTTTTGGCCGAGGGTGATAGAAAAACACGATGTTTTGCAACACCGAACCGAGTGATACAGACGATACAGTCGGCGTTGCAATACAGTATTCGTGCATGAAACGCTTCGGTGCTGCCATCTTTCTTATGCTCAAAACCTTAGTTGAGGGGAAAATAAAGGAAATTGACTAATTTCAGGATTTTAACATAAAGTAATATTTTCTTTTGTAAACAATTCTCTTATCACTTAAATTGATACGAATTACAAAGAAGTTAATCAACTCTTTAAAACCTACAGCCAATTTTTGTCATGCCCTTGCCAATTGAATTGGCTATCATACTAATCATACATTTCGAGGCGCAGAGATGCCAGAAAGCTAGGTAAATAAATTTTGTTTGTTTGAGCGGTTTTCGGGAGTA
>NW_026597066.1:79117-90884 GCF_029784155.1 Uranotaenia lowii | reverse complement strand
TGTGGTTCGAAGGTATTGATAACAGCAGGTACATCGCGTTACACGCAAGAAGTGACATTATCGTGCATGCAGTATACAATTAACAAGTTGTAATCCCCTGTCAACTGTTTAAACTTAGGTGGAAGCAGTTGTGATTCTAGGCATGGCTGTAGGAAGTAGTTTTGAGGGCCAGAAAAAGCAAGCGTGGTATTCTAATCTACACTCTAAATGTATAACTCCCAATCAAATTTGAATGATTGAGCAAGTTTATCCAAGAGTCCAATAATCTTAATTCGAAACTTATGCCGAAATCTCGCTAACTAATCCCAGGTTCAGAATTCTGCTACAGGTTCGAAATTTTTTCACTTTTTGAAAGAACTTCTGTTCGAACTATTAAATTCTAAATAATATATTTTTACTTGCTTCGATGGTTTTTTCTTCCATATTTTGTAAAATAAAATTGTATTTCTGTTTTCATTTTTGGATTCTATATCCAGTTTGGGAAGCTGGATTTTTAGTTCGAACCATCATAAGAAAAAAAATTGGATGTTGTTCTGCTATCCTGGTTCAGATAATATTTGGCATTTTGTTCAAAATTTGATCAATAATTTTTTAATCTCAAATGTATTTTTGATATTTAGATAATAGTTTTCCGAATATGAAAAAATATGAAAATTAGAAACCATTCTGACTTTTTATTCACCATTCAGATACAAAATTCTTAAACTGGCGATCTAGAATTAAACACTCAGAATAATATTAATCATTCAAAAAATTTTTTTTTATTTGGAGTCAGTTTAAAAAATTAAAAAATTTAACCAATGAACTCAGAATAAAACAAAAAACATAAATATTAAAATTAATGATTCATGACTGAGGGCCTTGAAACAAATTTCAGTTCTTAGTTCATATTGAAATATTCTGACCTGCACATTTTCAACAGAAATTGTTTTTTTTTTCAACATCTTAGAGATCGTATTGGAATTCACAAACAAAATCAATATTTAAATTTTGAATTCAGGTTTAGAATTCAGGTTCATTATTATTTTTCAAAATTCAGATTTCTATTCAATTTAGAAATGATTTGAGATTTAAAAATATAATGGTGACTATTTCGTTAAGAAATTCACATAGCAGGAGATCGTAGACTTATAATTTTGATTATCGTCTAAACCAAATTCGAATTTTCAAATTTTGAATCACAGTCAATTTGTTACGCATTTCAGCTGAAAATCACAAATATATTTGAGTTTATTTGCAAGTTTGAACAGACTTTTATTGTTCTTAATCTAAATCCACAAAATTTTAGTTATGAAATCGATTTTCTAAACAACTGTATTCGCTGATAAATAAACATTCACGTGAAAAAATTTGCAAGGAATGCCATATTTTCTTGGTGGATTGAGTAACTTTTGAATATTGTAATTTTCTAAAGAGCCAAATTTCGAACTAAAATCTTAAATTTGGATGGAGTAAAATGATAATCTCTTTTAATTTTGAATTACAATTTTCATCGATGTAAAAAATCATTAAATTTGCTCAAGAGTTGGATAGATTTATCTTACTTGATTTAACCCTTTCCTTCCCACGAGGTTTTTCACGTTTTAAAAATAGAAATATTGATTTATCACTAAAGTTATAGAACAAAAAATGCATAATTTTAGGCTACCTTTATGATCCATTTGATAATTTTGGGTTTTGAGGTGGATCATATATGCTCCATTGGGAAGATAACAACACATAAGGTGCAAATGAAAAACAAGGAACAACTGGAAAATACATGGAATTTCATCACCTCATTGATCACAAACTAAAACGATCCTATATTGTAAAATATTTCTTTGGTATACCCATCAATCAGAAGTTTTATTATTGAAATTTTTGAAGTTTTCATTTTTGGCTTGAACAATGGCCGCCATGATACTTTGCGCAAGAAAAACAAACCATGCCGTTTTTCGAAAAAAAACTCGAACTTTTACAAATATTCCGAGACGTATGGTCATTTTAGTGGATGAAATAAACATCCTGAAGCGAAAAATGTTTTTTGACGGAATGATTTTCATGAGTATTGAGAAAAGCTTCACAAGAAGAAAAGTACGTTTTGTTCCCAGTGTATCACCAGTGATCCACTTTACTTATTCGAAAATTTATATGTTTTAGGTGGAATCTAAGTAAACCATCATTTGATTCTGCTTGCATAGGCAATCTTCTGCACGTCAGTATTTTTATTTGAAGATAATTGTGAAAACTCGTCAAGTTATTAAACATCAAATCACGACTTGATTTAAATACGAAAAAAATCCGACTTTTGTGCAGCTTTTGATCTGTCGAGCAAAAACAAGTGAATCGATTCTCTTCAAATTTTGTGCAGTGATTCTTGGTGCTCCGCGAAGCTTTTGAAAGTGCTCCGCGACGTACGCAACGAAAATCATAAACCACCTTTGAAAAACTTTGATATTTTTTTATCGTTTCATTTTTTTCGAAACATGAGTAAAAAAAATTACATGGCATATAGTACGAACGAATAAATTAAGTTTACTTTGTTATTACTGGCGGCTGAATCCCTGCAGGGATGTTGGCAAAGAAAGGTGGATTGTCAAAATGCACTGCTTTGATCGAACAACGTTGTGTTGAAGGACTGATTGTTCTAAACACTTAATGAAAAGGCTGTTCTTGCGCCGTACTTGGCGAGCTACCGATTAGAAAAGCTGGAGAAGCGCAAACTATTGCTGAAAACTTAATCAAACCTTGTATTCAAGAAGTCGTCCGTATCATGGTTGATAATAAAACAGTGGAATTGATAAATTCGATTGCCATGTCTGACAACACGGTTTCTTGGCGAATTTGTGACATGGCTGAAGATGTTGGAAGCGATTGAGAACTTCAAAAGTCGACATGCCGCTTGACGAATCCACAGATGTAGCAGGACTAGCAATTCTGATGATATTTGTTCGCTATCAAGGTTCTAAATGTTTCGAAGAAGATTTGTTCCTTTGCAAACCGTTGCCAACTTCCACGTCGGGGGCTGAAATTTTCAAGCTAAATAATTGATGATTATGTTACGGACAACAATATTCCATGGTAAAATTGCATTGATGTATGTATGGAAAAAAAAGTTGGAAATACTGCACCCACAATTCAGCCTCTGTGCCAATGGCGGCATCATTGGTACAAGGCATCATTGGTACAAGAAGATAACGCGACCGGTGCTGATTCGATTTGCTCCCACCGGCATTATCCTCCCAAGTTAACCGAACTGCGTATGTCTGAAAGAAACAAAATAAAAACGAATTCATGTCCCTCCCTATCGCATCACAAGACGAAGAAGGATGGAAATCAATACCGGCCAACACCAGGCAGCCAGTGAACCGAGCACTGTGCGTGTGTAGCAAAAGCAACAACAAAAATATTCCTTCAATAGGTCGATTCACGCAGTGCCTGCACTCTAATTCTCCGTGACTCAGATTTGAAGGAAAACAATTCAAAATGCGCCAAAACTGGGAAAACTCAAATTTTGATTAGAACGGCACAACTCAGAAATGAATTGTAGGGGTTTTTGCGAATTTTGAGTTATTTTAATCAGGCGTTTTTAAGGAGCGTTTGAACCGTCTGAGCCAAAATAACTCAGAATTTCTAAAATTTTGACACGGTTTCGGAAGGGATTATAATTTTTTTGAGAATTAAATGGAAAAAATGTCTGAACATTAATTTATTTCCCGTCATTTATTTTGCACCGAATTTGATGACCGACTGTTGCTGTACGTGTATCCTGCCTAACCTTCCAGTAGTACCGATCCTGGCTGTTCTTCAGATGATTAGGTTAACCCGATCACCGCTTTCTCCTCGACCACGCCGACTTTTGTCGCTGCCACTTGCCATCATAGGCGACTCGGTCCATACTATTTTCGCGGCAAATGTTCCTCCACCTCGACGGTTTGCCCTTCGGAGGGAAGGGAACCTGCCGCTGTCATCGTCTCCATCATTGCCACCATCGAAACAGTCGTTCTGGCTCGAAGTAGAATTGCTGCGGATGGGAACAAGATTCCTCTGCGGCATCCGGCAGGAACAGACCATGAGAGGAAAAGCTAGATTGAGTATGGCTGAAAATTAACGAAACTCGTGAATTTTAAAATCTTACCCGTTGTCGTTGCCTCCTTAACGATTGCTATAAGAAAAGATAAACAAGTTAAATTTTTCATTTGAAATCACATCATTATTATCTGAATTTTAAATACACTATACTTACCATAATTTTTTCGTCAACTACACTCCAAGCGTCGCATTCAAACAATAATTTTGTGTTTCGGATCTCTCTGAGTTGTTTTCATCTATTTTGCTCGAAAAAGTGTGCGTCTTTGCTAAGTCCCAGGATTTGGAACTCGCTAGATGAAAACAACTCAAAATTTTGAAGGATTCCCACTCAGTTGTTTTCGTCTTCATATATGGTGCGACTCCTGAATCGAAACAAATCAGTCTCTGAATAATTTAAAATTACCGTGTGGCCTCACTGTTTTTGACATTTCGCGATTCCTGTTTTGATTCCTTTTTTTTTTTTTTTTTAAATATGTCTTTATTTGTATCAAATCATCATTACACTTATATTACATTATTGCATTAAACTAGGTGTTCAGCTCAATAATGAACTGTTCATAGCCCTATAGCTAACTAGATTATAAAAATTTATTTATAAGATTTAAATTTGCTGAGCGCAATCAAGTTTTTAATGTAGGAGAACATCCTGTAATAGCAAAAATATTTTATACTTAAAACTAAACACTATCCTAAAATTAAACTAAACATAAAGAGAACGAATCTCTGCGATGGAAGACTGCATCGATTTGCCTCTGAAGTTGGAGATAATTTTGTTGGCCATCTCTCCGATCGATTCAATGCCCGCAATCCGATGAAGATCTTCGGTGCTGTGCCAAGGTGGAAGCCGCAAAATCATTTTCAGAACCTTGTTCTGAATCCTCTGGATGGCTTTCTTCCTCGTCGCGCAGCAGCTAGACCAAATCGGAACTGCATACATGATCGCTGGTCGGAAAACTTGTTTGTAGATGAGCATCTTATTTCGCAGACACAACCGGGATTTCCTGTTGATGAGAGAATAAAGAGATTTAGTGTATTTATTACATTTAGATTGAATATCTTCAATGTGATTCTTAAAAGAAAGATTCCGATCAAGTGTGAGTCCCAAGTACTTCACGTGATCAGACCATTCTAGAGAAACCCCATTTAAAGTTATGGAATGATTTTCATTAGGTTTTAAAAAATTTGCTCTTGGCTTATGGGGAAATAAAATAAGTTGAGTTTTGGAAGCGTTAGGAGAAATTTTCCACATTTTCAAGTAATTCAAAAAGGAATTTAAATTTTGTTGCAATCTACTGCGTACCACCCGTAAATTTCGACCTTTGGCTGAAAGCAAAGTATCGTCAGCAAATAATCTTCTACCTTTTCCTTCTGGGACATCAGGAAGATCAGAAGTAAAAATATTGTATAAAATAGGCCCAAGTATACTACCCTGAGGGACACCAGCTCTAATGGGTATCCTTTCAGAGCATGAATTTTGATAGCTTACTTGCAAAGTTCGGCTAGTCAAATAATTTTGAATAATTTTGGTGAGATATACAGGAAAATCAAATCGAGCTAATTTAGCTACTAAACCTTTGTGCCAAACACTGTCAAAAGCTTTTTCAATATCAAGAAGAGCAACACCAGTTGAATAACCCTCAGATTTGCTAGCGTTAATCATATTAGTTACACTCAAAAGTTGATGTGTAGTAGAATGTCCATGACGAAAACCAAATTGTTCATCAGGGAAAATAGAATTCTGATTAATGTGAATCATCATTCTATTCAAAATAACTCTCTCAAATAGTTTACTTAAAGAAGGAAGCAAACTAATTGGTCGATAACTTGAAGGCTCTGAAGCACTTTTTCCAGGTTTCAAAATTGGAGTTACTTTGGCATTTTTCCATTTATTGGGAAAATAAGCCAAGTGAAAACATTTATTGAAGATTTTAACTAAAAAATTTAAAGTGCTTTCAGGCAACTTTTTAATAAGAATATAGAAAATCCCATCTTCCCCCGGAGCTTTCATATTTTTAAATTTTTTGCAAATCAATTAAAGTTCATCAATATTTGTCTCACAAGAACTTTCAAACACAATTTGCTTAGAAAGAATATCATCAAATTCTAGGAAAATTTGAGCATCAATTGGACTTACAACGTTTAAATTAAAATCATGAGCAGACTCAAATTGTTGGGCTAATTTTTGAGCTTTTTCTGAATTAGTTAAAAGAAGTTTATCCCCATCTTTCAAAGTAGGAATTGGCTTCTGGGGCTTTTTTAGAATTTTAGTTAATTTCCAAAATGGCTTTGAGTAGGGTTTTATGTCCTCTACTGCTTTAGCAAAATTTTCATTACGAATGAAATTTAAACGACGTTTGATCTCTTTTTGAAGGTCGCAATAAATTAATTTCAAATAAGGATCCCTAGTACGTTGATATTGGCGTCGACGAATGTTTTTCAGTCGTATCAAAAACTGAAGATCATCATCAATTAAAGGTTGATTAAATTTATGTTTAACTTTAGGTATTGAAGCGGCTCTAGCATTGACTATTGAAGTTGTCAAATTTTCTACAGCCAAATCAATATCTTCTATTGAATTCAATGGAACGTTTACATCTAAATTACGTTCAATAAAATTCATATATCGCTCCCAGTTAGCCTTTTGAAAATTAAAAGTTGATTTTAAAGGGTTTTCAATGGGACTTTGGGATAAAGAAAAAGTTACTGGAAGGTGGTCTGAATCGAGGTTCGCATGAGTAACTAATTGACTACAATGCTCGCCTAAATCCGTTAGAGCCAAATCAATTGTGGAGGGATTTCTAATTGAAGAAAAACAAGTATGCCCATTAGGATATTCAACAGTATAATAACCTGCAGAGCAGTCATTAAACAAAATATTCCCATTTGAATTTGATGAAATATTATTCCAAGATCGGTGTTTTGCATTAAAGTCACCAATAATAAAAAATTTAGATTTATTTCTGGTGAGTTTTTGTAAATCTCCCTTCAAAAAATTTTTCTGTTCACCGCTACATTGAAAAGGCAAATATGCGGCAACAATTATAATTTTCCCCATAGAAGTTTCTAATTCAATTCCAATTGTTTCTAAGACTTTTGTATTGAAAGAAGGAAGAAGTCTAAATTTGAGACGACTATTGATGACAATAGCTACACCCCCACCTTGTCGATCAAGTCGATCATTTCGCGATATTTTAAAGAAAGCATTGCTTTTCAAGTTATTGTCTGGCTTTAAAAAAGTTTCAATGATGGCAGCAATATGTATGTTTTGAGTTTTCAAAAATAAAAAGAACTCGTCTTGGTTAGCCAGCAAAGATCTAGCGTTCCAATTCATAATATTTAAACATCTATTTGGATCCATGAGGGAATCGTAAAGTCATAATAATTTTGTTAGCATAATTAAAAGAAGTTTGGAAAGCTTCAAACATTGAATTTGCTTTCAACATAAGTTGCATCATTTCCATTAAATTTTGATGCAAAAATTTTAATTTTTCCTCAGTAATCTCACCCAAATCAACAAAATTGTTAGAATCAGAAGAGGAAGGAGAAGAAAAAGTATTTGAATTTCGGGGATTTTCCCAAGCCTTCGCATGAACGTTGAGACTTGGTTTTTTCCCATTTTTATTATTTATGCCTGGAGAAGGCAACCCATT
Source organism: Uranotaenia lowii (assembly GCF_029784155.1). Classification (NCBI taxonomy): domain Eukaryota; kingdom Metazoa; phylum Arthropoda; class Insecta; order Diptera; family Culicidae; genus Uranotaenia; species Uranotaenia lowii. The sequence continues at coordinate 83,163 of NW_026597066.1, read as the reverse complement.
TTCAACCTCCTCTGAGAACGATAAACAACGAGTCTGTGGCGCAGAATCAGCCCAGGTAACATTAAAATCACTTCGGGTATTACCCAGCCGTGATTCCAATGTAGGCCGAGGCTGACTGCGAACAGGCAGGTTGTTTGCCGGTCTGACGTGTGTAGACGAAAAAGAGGAAGGAGGAGAAGAAACTTTTCTGGAAACTTTGGGGTTTTTCCTAGAAGCAACAATTTTTGCCCTAACGGGACAATCTAGAGAATTCGAGGAATGATTACCTGCGCAATTCGCACACTTAAAAAATTCAGTTTTTGGCTTATCACCACCAAAAAGGCATTTAGATTTTTCATGATCGAATGAGCCGCAAAACATGCATCTGGCATTCATTCTACAATTTTTAGTGCCATGACAAAAAGCTTGACAACGACGACATTGCGTAATATTTTGTAAAAAATTGGTATGGGATTTACGAAAAGGTTCAAATTTTACTCGACAATAAAACATAAGACGAGCCTTTTCCAAAATTTTCAAATTATTGACCTGATCCTTTTTAAAATGGATCAAATAAAGTTCAGGAGCAAAACCAACACTACTGGTATTATTCGTGTTGGTTCTTTTCCTCATTTGAATTACTTGAATTGGAGAAAAACCTAACAAAGAATTTAATTCATTTGTGATCTCATCCGGTGTCTGATCGCCGGTGAGACCACGAAGCACAACTTTAAAAGGACGATCACCTCTAGTGTCGTACGTAAAAAATTGGTGTTTTTTATTATTCAAATAATTTAAAATTTTTTGAAAATCATTAAAAGATTCCGCCAATATACGAGCAGTTCCCCTTCGACCGATCTGAAAAGAAATCTTCACATCCTTGACGGAAGTGACGATTTCTTTTCGAAAGGCATTGAAGTCAGGAATCGTGACCGTTATTGGTGGAATCTTTTCGTTTTTAAGAGTATAAGAAGAAGAAGAAGGTTTCTTAGTACTCTTATCAGAATTAAATATGAATATTTCCTCATCACCAATGTTATGAAGGACATCGAATGAATTGGAAATTTCAACTTTTTTGGCAGATGGCCCTGGATTAGGTTCAGCAATCCGTTTTCTTCCGGCCCTTGAGCCGGCCGAAGACTTCCCCATGCTGGAAAGAAAAGAGAAAATATGAATAAAAGAAAATGAAAATAATTTTAGCACTGAAAAGTGCTGATTGAAATACAGGTAAGGAAAAAATAAATAATGTAAAATGTTCCTGCAGGTACACAGCAACGATACGATGCTCCGGCGTACGTGTTGACGGCTCAACGGTACAGATGGAAGTGAGTGTTTTGATTCCTTATTTTCCAATTCTACACGCTGATGAAGCAAAGAAAACATTTGGGTTCTCATTTAATTCTCATTCACACGTTTTTAGCAAAAAATCTCAGCTCAGTTTTGGGATAAAAAAAATAAAAAGAAAATTAGATGTTTCAAGTATCAAATAATGAAAAATCAATCATTTTGTTTGTTAATCCAGCTGAAATCCAGCTGGAATATATGGACTTAAAAGTTAAACTACTGACATACTGACTGGCGCTGCTCGAAAATTAACGAGAATGTCGATACCAGTAAAATTTTCATGCTCGAATTGCTGCCGCACAATGTCGACGATAGGAGGCTTCTAGCCAAAAACTGAGAGGAATTTTGTTCTAAGTCTCGTGTCAGTGTGATTAGTTGTCAAACTATCTGACGTTATTTTTATTCCTCGAAAATATCATGTCGTAAAAAATTATAATAGAGCAGACTTTACTTTCGGAATGTTAAGCGGAGAATTTTCCTATATTGGATTCTTCTGTCAACGTATTTTGTTGTCGTACAAGGTGGTACAATGTTATCCCAAAGGTAAGCCTCAAACCCTGGTTCAATAGATTGGACCTGAGTCGAGATTTTATTAAAACATTTTCCCGTCTCATGTCCAATCATTGTTCCTTAGACGCGTTACTCTTTCGTGTGAATCTCGCTAGCAGCAATTTATGTAGATGTGGCCAAGGTTACCATGACATCGAGCATATTGTTTGGTCGTGTGAGGACCATCTTATCGCCAGAGCGAATTTGATTGATTCCCTTCGGGCCCGAGGTAAACCACCTAATGTTCCAGTGAGGGATGTGTTGGCTGCCGTAGACCTGGACTACATGTTCGAATTATACCTTTATCTTAAATCTATCGATCTCCGTCTTTAACTATCTTTTCCCTTTTTTATCTTCTTTTTTGTCTATCGTAGTTTTAAATAATGAACTGTAAATACAAAAACTTAACATTTTGTCATTGCTGATCTGGACCGTTTAAAATGAAAAACAGTGTGAAAAAAAATACTTTGTGAATTAGACTTAAGCACTCGTGTTTAAAAAAAAAAGGTTCCTCGGCTCCGTGAAACTAAAAGGTTTGAGCCGTTTCAAATAAACGAATTGTTAAAAAAAAAAAAAGGTGGTACAAGTATGTGCATTTGTTTACAGCTTCCGGTGAAAATAACACATGAGGCTTTCGGACAATCGATTCGGCACATTGGAATTCCTTAGAAGTTTCCACATTTGGACATTCGGTGGGATTTTTTGTTTTCAGTAGACGCGCTTTCCCAGAATATTCAATGCAAACTGGTTGGTCCAGAAAAAATGTGTTGAAGATGGGTTTTGAAAACATGTTGAAACATTCTATAAACAAACCTTCTTTTCGAAATTTTTACGAATGTTCAACTTTCTGTTCATTTCCAAAAAGATAAAAATGAGAAACCAAAAAATGCGCTAAATTTAATTTACAAAATAGAACTTGGTTTTTTGCTATCTCTCAACTGAGTTTTGAGTTAAATTTCTTGACCGTGCAGCTACACGAAAAATTTCGCCGCACCCCATTTCTCGTTCGTAAAATTTTGTAAACAGGACGCGCGAACTGTCACCACAAAAGGGAGAATACGTCATCGTGAATCGACCCATTCAATCCGCCGGCAAACAAACACAGCCGAGGTGTGCGTGTGTATGTAGTAAAAGCAACAAAAAAAAACATTGCTTCAATTCAATCCACCGGCAAAAAACCACCGCGACCGGCTAAGCTGTGCTTGTGTACGTAGCAAAAGCAACAACAATAAACATTTCTTCCACCGGCAAAGATCCACCGGCCAAGCAGCCCGGCTTTGGCAGCTGTGTATATCTAGCGTGTGTATGTAATAGCAGGCAGTAAGCAAAGCACAGTTCTCATTCAATGGGTTTCCCGTTCCTTCACTCCCGTTCCCTTTCCCGTTTCCATCGCAAGACAAAGGAATGCCTTGAAAGGAAGCCAAACGCCGGGAAGCCACCGTTGTGCGTTTTTTTTTCTGTGATTGATCGGTGGCAGAAAGCCTATGACAAATATCCCTCGTCCTTCATGAAGCTCTAATAGTACACTGGTTAAGATGATATAGTTGGGGATTTAAATTCGATTCTCCCTACGGCGCTGAGATTTTTTTTTCTTGTTTCTGGGTTGAATTTCCAATAGGAAGAAAATCCCATAAAATATTTTTCTTGTTTCGCTTGAATGTAGTGGTAATGCATCATTTTGGTTGGGAGCCGAGTCCTTATGCCAGTTACGGTTTTTCAAACATACCGTCTTCGGCACAGTGCACATTTCAGCGCATTATCGGCACAGAGATATGCTAAATAGGCATTGGATTTTTGCAACCTCTTCTATGGGTGTGGCAAAGTCTGGACCCGTTGCCAAGATCAAAGAAAAGACTAAAAGTTGCGGTAGTATTCATTACATCCTTCATCAACATGCACTCGCTATGAAGAAACTATCATTACACCCAAAATTCAGCCTCTGTGCCAATGGCGTGTAGTCAATTACATAGCATCATTGGTACAAGAAGATAACGCGACCGGTGCTGATTCGATTTGCTCCCACCGGCATTAACCTCCCAAGTTAACCGAATTGCGTATGTCTGAAAGAAACAAAATAAAAACGAATTCACGTCCCTCCCTATCGCATCACAAGACGAAGAAGGATAGAAATAAATACCGGCCAATACCAGGCAGCCAGCGAACCGAGCACTGTG